>NC_056744.1:1123589591-1123652091 GCF_019279795.1 Protopterus annectens
ATTTTGCAATGCTTGAAGTACATTACATTTTTATCAAGAAGTGAGGAATGTAAGGAGGTTACTTCATAATACCAGCGGCAAAATAAGAATATAATCAAGTGCTTATAAGACAACTACAGTTCATTGTGAGTAGTCTGAAAGTTCAGAAGAAAATAAGCAACAATGTTTATTATATAAAGGCTCTGAGATAATTTATTCTATTGGATATTTCTAAAATGGTAGGAAATAAGTAGATTCAACTATAACCAGATATTGATCACTCCCGGTACCAAATTCAGAATCAACTATAACTAGATATAGACCACTCCTGTTAGCAAATTCAGATTATGATGATGATGATCATCGTCATCATCATCTAACCCTTTTTTCCATTTTCTTAAAGGGATCAGGGTGTCACATCAACCGTCACCATCTCTCTTGGTTCAGTTACAGTCTCCTACTTTCTCCAGTGGTCATGCCTGACTGTGTCTAGCCTTCTCTCACACAATCCAACCAACTCTTTGCCGGACACCCTCATTTTCAATTGCTTTGTTCCTCTCTTCTCCAAATCTTCTTCACCAAATTGTCTTCTGATTTTCAGCAAATGTGCCCAAACTACTCTAAACTGTTCATTTGACCTTCTCAACAATTGGAGTTACTATCTGTTTTGATATCTTAATTCCTTTGTCTGGCACACATTGTGCATCTTACCACGTGTCTCAGGCACTTAATCTACAAAACACCTCTCGCTTCCTTAGCTGCTCTGTCTTTACAGCCCAGGTTTCTGTATCATACAGTAGTACTGGTCACAACACTGTTTTATACACCTCACTTTTCAGCTTCTTTGGCATTCTTCTGTCACATGCTACCCCTGACATTCTCTGACAGTTGGCTACACCTCCTCTGAGACTAGCTTTCACCTCCTCATTTAAACTTCCATTTTCTTGAACATACATCCTAGATACTTGTTCTACTATTTTTCCTATTATCTCAGTTTTCTGCTTCTTATTTCCCCATTTCTTCAGTAGTCAGTGTGACCATATCACCTAGAGCCAGCTTTTACCCTTTCAAACATCTAGCCCTAACTCGAAGTTCTTTCTATAAATTCAGATTATAATAGCATAACAAAAATAGTTGCAATTATTTACTGATGAACTTTGTTCTCCTTATCAGTAATCATATTCCAGACAGATGAGTGCAATAAAATAGAAGATGCCAGCCATTTTCAAGATTTTCTGACAAAAATCTGAACAACAGAATAAAAAGATGCCTGAAAATTTTTGTGAAAGGTATGCCACCTTTAAGGTATCACTGTGGCACAATGAAAGCAGTGTTACTTCAGAACAAGAGGATCTCCAGTTTGTTTTTCCTTATCAGTAAGCCTGTTCCAGGCAGATGAGGACAATAAATAAATGATGCCAGTCATTTCTAAGATTTTCTGACAAAATCTAAACAATAGAATGAGAAGTTGCTTGAAAATTTTTGTGAAAGGTATTCCACCTTGTAGGTGTCACTGTGGCACAATAAATAGCATTCTTACTTCAGAACAAGAGGTTCTTCTGTTTGTTTCTTGGCTGGGTGCCCTCTGTACAGTATCTGCCTAGCCATCCTTTGTTTGTTTAGGCATTGTCTGGATGCTTATTTTTTCTCCTACCTCATTAAAGCATGCAGTAGGTGGACTAATGAAGTTAAATTGCTCCTAGGTGTGCATTTGGTGTGTGTAATGCAGAAGAAAGGTCTGAAGATCTACTTCAATTCCTTATTCACCTCCCAACTACAGTGATGATGGTGGCAGCTCACCAGGGTTGCTATAGGAACCAGCTGTGACTCATAAGCACGGATAGATGGAATTTCACCGTACTAAGAGAACTCAACATGACAAAGCTTCATCCCCACATTATAGAAACTATGATCATTGTTGATTAGAAGTAGGCAGGTTTTCTTTTTATCATTTGTCTTCTCATCTCTGATCTAATAACGTGTATGAAAGTTTGATGCATGTATTTTCTAATTGATTATCAAATGATATTCCTTCACTGATTATCTACTTCTGTATAGATATATATATATATATATATATATATGAAGAATTATGAAGAATCATTGAGCATAGTCAAAACTATTAAATCAGAATTTTAGAATTATTGACATAAAATACTAGTCTTAAGAAGATGACAGTGTAAAGGATTGGCTTTCAATCAAAATTACTATCAGCCTAATAGGAAGTTCTTTTATGCTCTTGGATGTATATCTTTTTTAATTTATCTAATTTTACATTTGTTTACTGAGCTAGAATACTGATCACAACTAATCATTTGCAAGGTACTGGCCAAAAGAAATAATTCACAAAGAATAAAGCGTATCAGAGAGGCACTAAATTATACATATAAAAAAGAGAACAGACAGTAGCAATAATACATCAAAACTGTACAGCAGAAATTAATAGATTTAGATATTATGAAAGAAATGCAGATGTTTACAATTGTACTTGCTTGTATTTCACATTTACCTATTGGTGAAAGTGCTGTAGAGTAATTTGAGTTCAGAGAGGTGGAGTTAAGAAATGTTAATGGCTGAGAAAAAGAAAAAGAAAGAGTAAAGCTGGAGGTCAGGATGTGGCCAGCTGTGTGACAAGAGCAGTTTGATTTGGTCTGGAGTAATATTTTATGTTTAGCTCTGAAAGTGGGGAAAGGCAATTGTAGTTCCTTTAGGTGTGTGGGGGACTCATAACTTTCAATGTCTTAGAGCAAGAAATCTGGACAAAGCCATAAAAAATGGGGGGACAAAGGCACAATAATAGGGACAGTTTTTAAATATTGACCTTACAAACTTAAAAAGTATAAAGAATAAGAAGTTTTGCACAAGCGTGAATTTTCTGAAGGGTACGAAGTCTGAAACTCAAATGTCTGTCATTATTTTCTGACTTAAATCTTCAATGATTTGCCAATGATTTTACTAGAAAACCATAATTTTATGAAGAATGGTCCAAACATGTGAGGCATAAATCTGGACATTCTGCGAAAATCTGTACAGTTGAGAGGTATGGCTGTGGGTGATTCCCATACTTTAAGGGCAAGGATGAAGAAAGAGTAGCTGCTAACAGAAACTTAGAATATCAATGGTGGGCTATCCACATAATGTTGACAGCTAATATTAAAAACAGTGATATCTCTCAGGTTCTGTATGAACTTCAGGATACTTGAAATAAATTCCACAGCTCCTCTAATGTATACCTACTTTATCTTTCCAGATTCCTGCAATGTTATGACTGCCTCAGGCTGTAATAGACACATACTGTGATAGACACAATCTGTCTACCTTGCCTTGAAGAATGCAGCATCACCTCAGCTCTTCTTGCCTTAGTATAAACTTACTTGAGACTCTCCAATTTTAGGCTACACAGGCATATATTATGTGACCTCTAAACATGCTAAATTGAACTCAACCCTAAATAGATATGGAGGCATACTTTATCTTGGCAGAAATATAACAGTGCAGCTTACATTCTAAGCTGGTTGCAAAGTACCATAAAATAAAATATTGCGAACAGTTATACAAAAATTAAACACAGTCTCTACCATTTTTCAGAATCCATGCAGTTATTTATTTACTTATTTTTGATAACCAGATAAATGGACTGGTTGAAAAATAATTTTCAGCCTAGACCAGGGCACCATTGCACAAAACACAAACAGAACACTATACACAGGCTAAAAACACACAGAGCTTTACATAGTACAGTAAAAAAAGTAGCGACAATACATCTGTATATTATTTACAATTATAAATGCAAGCAATATTATTATGTACAATAAATACATTAAAGCAGGCATTCAATCAGTGGTCATTTGTTAAAAATGTACCTTTAAAAAAAGATGTCACTACAGAATCAGCTGCAGGGATCAACCATTGTTACAGAAGCAAGATAATTTTATGTTCTTAAGCAGCTGTTGTTTTAGTTTGTTTATACGCAAAGTGTTGCATGCCCTCCCCGCGGTTGGGTAGCGTTCGAAAGACATGCGTGCGTAAATGGGCGTGCCTTAGTTGAATGTTGAGCATCAAGCTGGCACCTTGGCATTTCGTAAAAATCTACTGCCAATCATTAGCAGACCGGAGTTCTGCTGTGGCGACCCCTTACCGGGAAAAGCCGAAAGGCAACAACATACGCAAAGTGGTTTTGGCACCACACTTCTGCAGTTAGCTGATTCCAAACAGCTGGGTCAGGCCTAGACACCTGTGGACGTTTTAAAATGACATCTAATGGGGTTATGTTGTCATCTTGGCTGTTTCGAAGTATGTAGTTAGTCGTCTTTATTTTGTAATTGTGTTTTCAGAGGTGCAGTGTCCCATATTTAACAGATTGTAGATTTAACTAAATTTAAAGATAACTAGATTTTAAGATGCATGCAAAGTTATGATGCAAAGCATTCTTCTGTGGTTTGAAAATCATACCTGTTATAATTACCAAGTTTCACCAAGAACTAAAAGCTAAATAAACAAATTGAAAATGAGTAAACTCAAAAGGAAGTCAACTGTTGGGAAATGCTTGTCATTTAGAAAACATTAAACAATAGATGGGAAAAGGACAGGTGAATATGTAAAGCAATATAAAGAAACAGACATTATTCTGGTGAGAATAAGTGATTAAAAAAGGACAAAATAAGCAAGCAGACAAAAATCAGCAAAACATTTTTATTCCTAAACATAATGAAGGGGAGTGTAACATCAGAGATATGAATCACAGTGAGCTATACTTTGAAAATGAAATTTTGTATTTTGCCGTTCTTTTGAACTCATAGAAAGAAAACAAATCACAAAAACAAGCCTGGTGATTCATCTTTATATAATATGAATAAGTACATTATCAACTTGGCACATGTGAATGAATTCATAAACATGTCATACAAACAATCTTGCTGAGTCTGTTTGTGTAACTGCAGGTTTCAAGGCACATTTCAATTTTCGTAACTGTTCCTTTCAAAGTAATCAGCGACATTGTAAAGGATTTTTTTACTTTCTTTGTAATGTGGAAAACATGGCCTAGCATATTCTAATCTTGAAATGTTTTTGAAAATTGAGTAGTGGACTATCGTTCAAGGCAGTCATCACTATTTGTGAAGTTTTGCCTTTATTTTGTTACACATTTAGATCAACATATTTCAAGAAAGGTCTTTTTTTCACTTTCAGACTTATTTCCGTTTTTGTAACAAGTTTGTTCCACTAAAAAGAAACTAATTTTCAGTTTGAGGTCAAAGGAAAGAAGGCATAAGGCACTGCAATGCATATGCATTCATAGTGAGTATGAACAGTGTCATTAGTTTATACAATGCACATGCAGATAGTTACTATAGTGATCATATATATGGAAATAACTTTTTCTATCGTCAAACCAAAGAAGATGCAGTTGCCTTGTAGTAGTCCTTTTATAGACTGAAGTTAAAAAGCTAGGAGAAGTAACTGCTAAACAATATGATTTATTCTGAAGCTGAGGCTTATTTAGGGTGGAGTGAAAGGTGCAGCTGCTTAGGGTGCAAGGATTTAGGGCATCGTTAATATTGCAGTACCAGTAAAGAAATAAATTTGCTATCAGAACTGAAGCACTTACATCAGTGCTTCGTGAGTGATTTTTTTTTTTGTTTTTTTGAGGGATGGACTGGGCACTCCTTTTATTTGCTCCTCAGCTTGAGGGCTGCCAGGTCAGGAAACAGCACTGGGTACTATATGAGCCAGTTGGGGCAATGCTTTCAGGAATTAAGGCTATACACATATAAAGACCTAAAGCCGCATCCATTTCTCATCAATGCTCTTTGTGTGGTTGAAATGCACAATTGTTGAGTGCATGTTAGACAGATTATATACATCATAAGCACACATTAACAGTAGAATAGTGCAGCAGAGTGATGTGTAATCTGGGATATGGGATTTTTACCATTTCTCCAGTATTCTGTCATCTTGGAATTAGTAGCAGAGAGTATGGAGAATGCATTTCCCCATGTTGTGGAGAGTGCAGGGGGCACACACCTGTTTCTCATTTTTGCACTTTGTTTAATAAATTAATCTTTTGATCATTTGAATTCAGAAGTGCAGTTTGTGACTTACCAAACACTCCCCACACACACACACACACACACACACACACACACACACACACACACACACACACACACACACACACACACACACACACACAGACACACACACACATGTATCTATCTATCTATCTATCTATCTATCTATATATTTATATGTAAAACTATATCATGAAGGGTTGAATACATAAAACAGTGAACCTCAAACGGTAGAAAACTAAAGAGAGAATGTACAAAACATTGAAAACCACCAAGAGTGAATCACGAAACACCAAATATATCTCAACAAATATAAAAGCCCTAAATCAGTAAACCCCAGCTACAAAACCCAGATCAAACACTGTCTGAATAGTGGTGCTGTTGGGAAAGGGCTTTCAGTAGCATATTGTATACAGCTGGGTTTAGAGACAGAGGTAGCGTTAGGTTTAAGATTAGCATATGTGAATAAGGGTGGATAGTGGGGTTTCATTTCTAACCCTAACTCAACATATTATGTTACAAAACGGTACCACTACAAAAAAGGTGAAGAACACAAAACATGCACACCATTTAATCTATCTCCTTACCTAACCCTTACTCTGACCTTAACCCATGAATATTTACACATATACATCAAACACTATAATGCAGTCTTGCGCAACTTCATAATCACCATTTTTTTTCTATTCAAACATTAATTTTCCGGCTAACTCCTGCTTACCTACACTATATAAAATTAAATTCAACCACATGTGATACGCACAAATGAGCATTCAATCATTAATACCTTCACTCTTCCACCTCCACCACAAAAACCTTACAACCAAATAAAGATGTATATGGTACTGCTACCTTTTTGAACGGTACTTTGGTCAACATCTGTTAAGTCAACACAATGTCATGTGCGAGATCAACAATCTTCCTTTTCCTGGGGATTTGCAATCTTGGAGATAGAATATATAATTAGCAAGGGGGTGGGAAGTGAAAATGTGATGTTTTCTTTATGTTTTTTCTTTTTTGCATGTGCTGAGCTTTATGTCTTGATATGCATACGTTCAATCAGCTTGTATCAATTAATTACATTCATATAGATAGATAGATAGATAGATAGATAGATAGATAGATAGATAGATAGATAGATAGATAGATAGATAGATAGATAGATAGATAGATAATGTGTGTGTGTGTGTGTGTGTGTGTGTGTGTGTGTGTGTGTGTGTGTGTGTGTGTGTGTGTGTGTGTGTGTGTGTGTGTATTATATGTGTATTATAATTTATATATTTAAGAAAGGCAGAGAGAAAATTAAAATGAGTGTGCCAGTCAACAAACTTAAGCTACCAGCACTGAAAATGTAAATAATGAAAGCAAAGTAATGAATGCCCCACTTCATCAAAACTATAAATATGGAGTGAATATTGTCTCAAATCAAAACTGCTAGTATTAGGGTTACAGTTAAGTTTTGTATTAATATTATGATTCAGTTGGGTTTAGGGTTAGGGTTAGAGTTAGGTTAATATTAATCTTATGATTTGGTTGGGTTTAGAGTGAGGGTGAGAGTTTGGTTCAGTATTAATGTTATGATTCATTTGGGTTTAAATTTAGAGTTAGGTTCAGTACTAATGTTATGATTCATTTGGGTTTAGAGTTAGAGTTAGGTTTAGTATTAATGTTATGATTCAGTTGAGTTTACAGTTAGAGTTAGAGTTAGGTTTATTATTAATGTTATGATTTGTTTGGGTTTAGAGGTAAGGTTACAGTTAGGTTCAGTATTGCTATGTTTTGATCGGGTTTGGAGTTAGGATTAGAGTTAAGTTCAGTAATTCAAATTGTTAAAAATGCAACAGTACAGACTATGGTCGATTCAAGACAGATAAAAAACTTTATTCCAAAGAAAACACAGGTAAGCACTTTCACACTCTAAAGTGCTTTATCAGACCATGCAGGTATACAGGTCAGACACATTTAAATATAAAACCAACCAAAAGCTAGCCAATAAAAGCATACACCACATTAAAAATCTTCCAATCACATATACTATTCAATTAAGTAGTATTAGATTCACTTAAACAAGCTCCTGGATTTCAGGACTGGTCTCAAAGAGCCACGCTCATTCAACCCTGGAGTTTTGTCTGCTGCAGTTTAATAATCCAATGACGCTCATGACTTTTAGTATACACTTTATAGTCACCCATGCTATTGCTTCTATAAATTCTTTCCAGGACTCTAAACAAAAACATAGGATTATTACCCTTATCCAAAACATGCTTGGCAAGAGCATTGTTATGATCCCCTTTATGTATACAATTCAAATGTTCTCTATGTTCCTTGAGAGTACGGTTAGTTTGGCCTCATAGAAACCCATGCAAGCTGTGCAGCTAGCCACATCTGTAGAGTTACAAATTGTATTAGTATAAACCCTATACTCTACTTCAATACGTGGAGGATGTAAGAACACAGACAATGAATCAACATATGCACAAAATCTACATGCCCACATGGTAGAGTACCTAAATTAGTTCTATCAATAACTTCAGATGCACTCGTATTCTTATGATAACAAAGTTGTCTTTTCAAAGATTTTTTTATTTTTAAATATAAAGCTGAGTCTGTCGCCTATCAGACTCACAATACATTTGTCTGTTTGTAATATAGGCCAATTAGTTCTAATTACATCACATACTCTTTTTATATCACTGGCATAACTTAAAGTAACCGGCACTTCCGCTTATTACCATCAGTATGATTGGACTCAGAATCTTTCTCAACTTGCATAGAAGAACAGTATGGTCATGCTCTACCTTCCCTCATTGCAAGGGCACCCTGGTACATTTCATCCACCTCAGTAGAGTGATAACCCTTCTCCCTAAATTTTTCATTCAAAGTTTGTAGATGTAGTGGTATGCACCCTGGGTACATTTTTAATAATATTCCTAAGGGTCAGGGTATCTGTATTTCAAGATTGAGTAGTTCATGTGTCATTTTTAAATTAAATCTACAGACTTTGAGCGAAGAATTTAGGGAGAGGGGTTATCACTCTACTGCGGTTGATGAAATGTACCAAGGTGCCCTTGCAATGAGGGAAGGCAGAGCACAACCATACTATTCGTCTAAGCTTTTTTGAAGTTAGTTTACAGCACAGTTTGTTCCACAGTGGGTTTTTTGTCTTTTTATCTTAGTGTTAAGTTCACTATTAATGTTATGATTCGGTTGGGTTTAGGGTTAGAGTTATAGTTAGGTTCAGTATAAATGTTATGATTCAGTTCAGTTTAGGGTTAGGGTTAGAGTTAGGTTTATTATTAATGTTATGATTCAGCTGGGTTTAGAGTTATGGTTAGAGGTTTAGTATTAATGTTATGATTCATTTGGGTTTAGGGTTAGAGTTAGTGTTTAGTTTGGTATTTATGTATAAGTAAGCTTAGTGCTTTGCTCCTCTGTACTAACCTTATTTATACATACTATCCCTATCCCTAATGTTATCTCTAAGCCTAACTGTAACCTTTTCCAAATAACATCATAGTCAAATAAAAATAGGAATCTATATTTCACATGCATGCTTGACATTCTGACATGATCACATCCTGCCATTTGATGTTGCTCATTTGCTGTTGCTTCATTTGATATTAGTCACTTCTGAACATTGTCATTGTACTCAAGACATATATAGCTTCCTTCTGCTTGGTTATGCTTTGGTTTCACTGTGGCAGATTTTTCTGCAGAAATAATTTGTGGATATGTTATTCAAATTATGTAATAGTCAAGTTACTATAGCATAATTCCTGTCTATCTTTGTTTATCGTTCTACAGTCATGAAGTTACTATATATAAGCTGGGGTAGAGACAGGAGCCCTGCATCAATGTGTGTGTGTGTGGGGCAAAAGACTCCTCACATAAAAAATAATGGGGGTATTCAAAAAATCCTACATGGTCATTTTTCACCATGTGTGCACCCCGCCATGATTTGCACATGGCCACAAAAAGTTTTAGATTCAATAAACACTGTGTAGCAGTGTGCACTCACATACAAACATGTTCAATTCTGTGGCATGCAAATTACAGCATAAGGAGCTGAATTGTATGCTAATGAAGCAAACCAACATGGTGGAGTGATTCAACAAGCTATAAAGCAGCCGTGTAGACTTCATGCTCATGTTCCCTGTGTATTCAAAAACTTTTCGAATACAGCCACAGAAAGGAGTCTACACAGAAACAACAGCAAGTAAAAGTTATTAGATTTGTACAGAACTGACCTTAACATGTAACAGCAGACACATTATTACATTATTAGAGATAGTGGATGATACAAAAGAAAAGTAACAATAGCATGCATCCTTTTTAAGTACCATGATATAAATGCAGCTTCGCTCCCCCACCCCCAAATAAAGAATATACTCAGAACTGATGTAGACCGCTAAAAGTGTAAATCCCATGAAACAGACTATTCATACTGTCATGTAAGCATATGCAGTATGTAGCTCATGGAATACAGTCAAATTTTATCAAAAACTGTATTCCTCTGTGCAGATATAAAGCAACATCATCCCTTGTGTTTACAACATTGGGTTCCCTTTCAGTTTCCATGACTACACGGTTACCAACCATGTAGATTCAAGGCTGTCAGCACGGTGAATATAAACATCAGGTCAAAACTCATTGCAATTGCTGAATCACAAAAATTGGTAAGTGTGTAGGGATGTTCACTTCATGTAGGCACTTCCACAGTATTTGCTTTCAGTAGATGCATCAGTGAATGATGACATCAGGAGGGGTGTGTCAGGTTACACTTACAGAGGTATACATGTAGGTCTGTGAAGGGTGAAAGTGCATGTAAGCAGTGCACAACTCACAAATTCTGTTTCATCCCCTTTAATTTTTATTAAAATGTGTCATCTATGTCCACTTTAAGTTTTTTAAATTATTTTTGTCATTGTTTGCATGATACAGAATTTAGCGCAATCACTGGAAATGGAAGAATGAATGGCAGGTTTTTCTATGATTGACTTGTAACTATTCCTCTGGCAGACACCCCAGAGGTTCCACCTGTGTCCCTTTTGGACAGGGGCAATAGGTGCTGATCATGGAAATAAGGGTAGAACTTGACTAGGCTTCTAAGGGCCCTGGGGCCATTAGCCTACTAACTTTCTATAATCCTATGATCCTATGTGTAGGGGTAGAGTACAGATGGTCTTGGGTTCTAATACAGTGTGCGCCAACTTTAAATCAGTTTTTGTGCTCCATGTTTGCATGATATCACAGGAATGGAGGAAAGTAATAACAATATTGCCTATGTTTACCTTATTTATGTGTAGGTGCACACAGCAGTGTGGAGGTGCCCATTGCACACTAATGAGCAGCAATGGAGTCAAGACATTCAGTTAAGCAGCAGGTGTGTTTCATAGGTGCTAAATGCAGCTCAAGCAGGTGATTTCCAGCACAGTGGAGCTATTCAACAAGGTTATAAAGCATCCATGTAGCCTCCATTCTTTTTTTTCCTGAATACTTCAATGCCATTGGAGTACAGACAAGGAAGTTTTAAAGGGGCGCAATGCTAGGGGCAGCTGCAGCTTTGCTCCATACGTATGTGCTACAGGCTGAAGCCAATGCTGCTGGTGCTGATGACAATAGGCTTAGGCCAAAAAGGAGAAGAGTGTTCAGGCCCTGGGTAATTTTTCAGATCCTACATGACCTGGAGATTGTAGAGCACTACAGGCTGGACAGGGACACATTACGAGTACTCTGTGAGCTCTGCCACCCTCAACACACAGCCAGAGCCAATAGAGTGGTACCCATCTCAGTGGAAACTAAGGTATGTGTTGCCCTTAGAATATTAGCTACATGTACCTTTCAAAGACCAGCTGTGGACATGATGGGTGTATCACAGGCATCGGCATTCAGGATGCTCCACCAATTCCTGGATGCTATGCTCATACATGCCACTGAGCACATATGTTTTCCCTGTAGTTCTGAGGAGAGAGCCAACAATATGCAACATTTGTATCAGATAGCGCACTACCCTGTAGTACTGGGTGTCATAGAGTGCACTCATGTACACATTAAGACACCACCTCTTCAGCAGGGTAGAATCTATATGAACCACAAAGGATACCACTCCATCAACTGCCAAGTCATGTGTAAAGCCAGGGAATTATCTTGAATGTGTGTGCTGGCAACCCTGGCAGTTATCATGTCTCTCATATCTGGCACACATCACACCTGTAACAGATGTTTCTAGGAGGGAAATCCCAAAGGGCCTTTTACTGGGGCATGCTAGCTATGCATTGGAACCATGGCTTATGACACCATTCAGAAGTGCAGACACAGCCATGGAAGAATGCCATAATGAGGCACAGGCTCAAACCAGAAACATCATAGATGTGTCTTGGCTGGTGAAGTCACTGTTCAGATGCCTGGATACATCTGGTGGATCCCTGCAGTATAATCCTCACACATGTACACAAATCATCACAGTATGTCCTATGCTACACAATCTGATCATGTGGAAACAGTTACAGCAGGATCAGCAAGAGGAAAGGGACACACATCCCCCACCAATGCCTAGGTCACCACAGCCACAGCCAGAGGAGAACTCGGAGAAGGAACCACCAACTGCTCTAGCTGGAGGTAGAAGTAGGTGTGCTCAGTGTGCCCTTGCTTTGGCTAAGAGACACCACATAGCACATTCACTGACCAGCTAGGTACCTAATACCTTTTTCCTACTCAAATACATATAGGAAAATTGATGCCAGGTAACTCACATCACACAACCTTTACCCCCCCCCCCCTATATATTGGCTGTGTACTTGTTTGCATCAGACAGAGTCATCCCTGAACTAAAACAGTGTCAACTGCTGTATTTGCAAGGTAAGTCCTGAAACTGGGTCTATGTTCACTCATCAAATAGGAATTACAGTGGACACCTTATAATCAAACGTTAAACAGTGAAAATTTAAACTACCGGACATGCCTAATATTGTAATATAATTCATGGTCAACATTGCAATGTAATCAACTAAGGTGGAGGGGCATCAACCCTCACACCCACCAGTGTTGTGGGCTGCACCCACCACACCCACAACTATATATATCAACTCTGAGATCACATTACAGTTGGGAATAGGGTAAATTAGGTTTCCTTTGCTTACCTTATGTATTGCAGTACTTCCTGATTGCTGGCCAACTGTGGCCATACGATGAATTACTTTTCGATGTTAAGCATTTTCAGTAGTTTAAACTTTCTCTGTTTAACATTTGATTATAAGGCATTTACTGTAATTCCTATCCAATGCATGAACATAGACCCCCTGAAGCTAGAGTGTATTCCTTAATAATATTATGGCATATCCTAGTATTTCTTAACTTGGTACAATAATCAAGTAAATATTGTTAGATTTCTACAGAAACTACCTTAACTTGTGACAGCAGAGCAATAATTTTACTTATATGTTCCTATTAATAAGTCTTAGTCCTCCGGCATCAAAGATACACACTGTCATCCCGCTCAAAATTACTGATGATTAGTACATGCCCTCAGTGTAGCACCATACCTTTGTACTGGTAAATCATTAAAGAGAGAAGTTAGAAAGTAATGATACATATTGCAGTTTCTGACTTCACAACCCGTCCCAAGATCAAACAACAGACAGGATGCAGTACAAGAAGATTAACAAAAGCATTGTACCCTTGTTTGTGCCCTAGCAGTAACTCACTTTTGCTCCCCACCAAAAGAACAGGCTATGCACGTTTGTGACATAAGAGTAAGTGTGCTTTGCCCCCTCCACAAAACAGCAATGTATCTTTGTGCCATAGCAGTAATTCACCTATGCTACCCCCAAAAGAACAGTACATGGCTGTGTGTGCCATCCAAACTGGCCTTCAGTTATTGGCAACTGCATATCATATTAATATCCTCACACAATTTAAGGCCAAAGATATTAAATGGCTTGCACACTGCATGTCTCACACTACTGGTCAGATAAGTGATGACTTACCAAAAAACAAGAAATGTAAGACACTGTTGTATATTTGCATGCATAATCATAACAGGTTGTATGCTCATTAAGTGCACTACATCCAAATATAATAATGATAATTAAATGTACAAATAAGAACTGATGGTTTGAGAGCAGTGTACATTTTGTTGCAGTTGGTTGTGTGAAGAATAACTTCAGTCCTTTGCTGCAAAGCTGTTTCTGTGGCAAAGAAGATTAATGTATATATCCTGTAATCTGATGATGCAGTGGTGTGGGAGTTCAAATCCTGAGCTATGTAGAAATATTTCATATGTACTATCATGTTCTGCTGTGTATGCCATACATTGGTTTTCCTCATTTTATCTGTTTGTCCTTTTTTTTTAATTTCTTATTCCTATTACTTTAACTGGATAACAAATGCATTACAGGTTTGGCTGTGCTCGTTTGGTTTGTGTAAAGTGCTGCATTGCGGAAACAGAACAAACCAGACCACCTAGGAAGCAGACAGCCACAAATATAAACTGGATATATTCAAATAATGCTCTTGGGCATCATAAAATATAGTCCTGGAGTATAGATAGAACTATCAGATGTTTGCAATGTGGCTCTCATTTGCTCATTGCTTATCTATGTGCAAACAGGTGTATCACACATGTATGTACACTTTGTTCACCATCACACAAACCAGCTGCTTTCTGTGCTATGGGACTGTATATATCATGCTTCATTATTGGTGCAGTAAAATGATGTGAAGGACCAAACCATCGCTGTAAATGACATCCACAAGTAAAGCAATTTTCCACAATTTTAATAGTAAGTGCTTTCACAGCAAACAAGCTGCTTCATCAGACAATCCAATGCAACAAGATACACCATCTTTAAAAACCTCTCAACCAATAAAATTCCACATTTCATTTCATAAGCAAAATGCTTTAAAAACCTAACACACATAAGCAAAATATATATATTAAAAAGTGTATATGCAAGTAAATCCCATATATAAAAAATATATATCCAAAACAAAAATAATAATAAAAAACACTCTTACATAAACATTTAAATAAAAAGTGTATAAAAACACTATTTAATGAATTTTCTTGCCTCTAATATGGGTTTAATACATATTTTATCATTAAGGCCTTTCCCCATAGTAGCTCATATTCTAATAATCCATCTTAGTTCCACCGTCTCTGTCCTGCTCCTAACATCCCCTCTCTTTTCATTGAGTGGGATATTTTCAACTACCATAAACTTAAAGGAATGGGTGGAACCATGCAATGCAGCATGCTTAGCCAATGCATTGGTATCTGAACATCTATTAATATTATATACATGCTCTCTCATCCAGTCCGTAAACCTTTTATCTGTCTTGTCAATATAAAATGAAGACCAAACCTGGGAATAGCCAGGTAAACTAAATGAACAGTGTTGCAATCAGCCTGTACTTTAAACTCCACAGTCTTACCAGTATCCAGATGCATAAACTTGCTACTGCTGTCAATCAAGTGACAAAAATTGCATTGATTACAAAGGAATGTACCACTATTCCTATCTATTCCCATGTTATTATCTAGCTTCATGTAACACAGCATTCTTTTAAGTGACTTTTTATTTTTAAACTCAAATCTCGGTACTTGACCAACCACTGATTTAACTTGCTCATCTGTACATAAAATGTGCCAATTCCTAGTGAATATATCCTATATCACTTTAATATTACTAAAGTACATTAACAGTACCCTCACAGTCTCTAAAGTCTGATTTCTAGTAATAACTTGTGTAGAGCTATCAGAAAAGTATGGTTTCCCCTGTTCATTCCTCATCATGGGAATCTGTGACAGTATGTCATCCACCTCTCTCTTATTATAGCCTCTGTCTCTAAAACTATCACTCAGATGTGTCAGTTCCTGATGGAACCCTGCATCATTTACATTTAATCTAGAGATTTGTAGATCCTGCCCTTTATGACATTCCTAAATACATGCATTCAGGCTAGTGAATTCATTAAATAGTGTTTTTATACACTTTATATTTAAATGTTTATGTAAGAGTGTTTTTTATTATTATTCTTACTTCTAATGTATATTTTTATATATGGGATTTACTTGCATATACACTTTTTAATATATAAGTTTTGCTTATGTGTTTTTAAAAATGGTGTATCTTGTTGCGTTGGATTTTCTGATGAAGCAGCTTGCTTGCTGCGAAAGCACTTACTATTAAAATTGTGGAAAATTGCTTTACTTATGGATACTTATAACAGAAAGTGATTTTAACATTAAGAGTTATGCAATCATTTATATGTTCTGATTTCGAATATATGAGATTTTTTAGATACATGCATACCACGAGCTATTTATGCACTTAAGTGGATATTTATCTGTTTAATATGTATGTAACTAATTATTATATTAAGTTTTTTATAATAATATTAGAAATTGTTTGCATTTTAATTAGCATAATAGCAGGAAGTGACTTCAGTGTCAATGATAGGAAATAGTATTTAAGTGCATTAATTGTGAATATATATTGTGATGGCCTTAGGAAGCCTACGGGTGAAAGCGCTAGCCAATTTTTACTAAAATAAAATCTTTCAGGAATATAGAATGAGTGCTCTCTTGGTTTATCCATAGTGAAGTGAAAACTGCTGTTGGATTGTATTATTGTTGCGCCAAAGGGCAGTAGACGTTGTTAGTTACACTTATTTAAAGTGTTCTTCAATATCTTATTCATAGTGATGTGAAAGTAAATGTGAACTATACTATCGTTGTGCCGAAAGGCAGCAGAGGGTGACAGCAACGCCTTAACTACGATTATATATTTTGGAATACTCTATTTGCTTTGAATTTCATGCAAGTGACTGATATTTGCCATTGTACCTACCCGATTTTTATTGTACTATTTAGAAGTTAGAAATTAATGATACATGTGATGCCACCAATTAATATGTGATGCCCGTGCCCTGGCCCAACAGTCAAGGAGCCTCAATCCTCACCACTAACACCGAGAGGGCATCTCATATGACAGGAAAGGATAACAAATGCACACAGTAAAGTGCAATTTCCCTTAAGAACACACAGAGATCACAGTCAGTTCAGGGCTGGTCACTCCCTTGCTCCCCAGGTCCCCAAAAGGACTTCCCACTGGCACAGCTATAGGGTCCAGATCTCAGCCTAGTGGGCCAGCTAAAATCTCCAGCACCCTCTCTGTCCAACCAGTGCTTCATGTCCCTGCCCAAGTAGCTAACACACACACACACACACACACACACACACACACACACACACACACACACACACACACACACACACACTTTGAGATAAGAGTTTACACAACCACACAGACACTTCTGGGAAGGCTGGCTCAGGTTGTCCAGCTGTGCCCCTTTTTCCCAGACTATACAGTAGTACCAGCTACCACCACTCACTAATAATTATCAGCTACTCAAAGGCCCTTAAAAGGGTGTGAAATTATTACTGTGCAATATTATTATCCAATTGGTAAGTGTGACTACAGTCAAGGCTTATTAGAGTGGCTATGTATAGTTTTACCAAAGGCATACAAGTACTTTAAAGAGCTTAAATTATCTCTACACAAACCAGCCACAGTTAAAAGGTTTTAAACTATTTAATAATAAATAATTAAAACCACAAGACAATATTCTATACTACACAGTCAGTGCTAGTCAAGAGAGTTCAGAGATCACACAGAAATATTTAAAATAAATCAGTAGTACAGTTCTGACATCACAGAAAAACACTTAGTCTAAACTTTCTAATTCCTAGCTACTTCTAATAGAAAACACAGTTCTAACATACTACTTACATAAAGAGAGCATAAGGTAGTGCTGAGTTGTTTTTTTCAAGACAAAAATGCTTAATAATCTCTGGTTCTCACTATTTAAATTGAATCTACAGTTCTGCTAAAACATTACATCATCTTTTTACACTTTCTGGAGTTCCCAGGATGACAGAAACTGCATTTACATTCTTTTACACTTAGAGCAATAAAGGATATTCCACATGTAAATTCTGGTAATTAACGTTAGCCTTAAAACAATATGCAGGAAGCCTTCATCTAGCCGGACTGGAGCCAACTTGTAAAACATCAAAGGCAGTGATGAAATCATTTTAATTTCAAAAGACCAACAAGAAATGCTTGACTTAGCTTTCTTTCAACATTCATATTTACAAATGATAGAATTATATGCACAATTCTATCTGGCTAGGCTGGCAGCCTTCCCCCATCTCTACCAGTCTTCACATTTCTCCCCCCAAGAGAACTCAAGCTAGTTTTTCAAGTGACCCTTGAGGAACACTGCTTGAGAAGGTTAGGTCTATCTGAGTGTACCTCATCCCATTCTCTGTCTTGAGATCTCATCTGCATTGGCATTGCTAATCCCACTGCAGTGCTGCACTGACATATCATATGCTTGCAACCCCAGGCTCCATCTTAGCCACTTGGCATTTTGCTGACTACCTCTGTTTAACCATGTTAGAGGGTTGTGATCTGTCATAACAGTGAATTTTCTTCCATACAGTTAAGGCTGAAGTTTCTGCAGTGCCCACACTATGGCTAGACATTTCTTTTCTACAGCTGCATAGCATTCCTCCCTGGGTTGGAGCCTATGACTGAGATAAACCACTGGGTGCTCTTCCCCCTCTGAAGAAGTCTGGCTAAGTACAGCCCCCACCCCATGGTTTGAAGCGTCCATCTGCACAACAAATTCTTTGCTGTAATCTGGACTGTCTAACACAGGGGGTCCTCCCAAAGCTTCTTTAAGCTTCTGGAATGCCTACCCATATGCTGGTATCCACACTACCTTATCTGATCTGTTCTTCCTTGTGAGGTCTGTGAGGGGAGCAGCTATGGTACTATAATTGGGGAAGAACTTTCTGTAGTACCCTGCTGTCCCTAAAAATGCCCACACCTGCGTTTTAGTAACAGGTGCAGGCCATGCCTGAATGGCTTCCACTTTGGCAGGTTCTGGCCTTATCTTACCACTCCCCACTCTATGTCCTAGGTAGGAGATCTCCGCCATACCCACCTGACATTTGCTTGGCTTAATGGTCAACCCTGCCCTCTGTAGTCTGCCCAGCACCTCCCTGACATGCTGAAGGTGCTCTTACCAGGAATAGCTTTAGATGGCAATATCATCTAGGTAACCAAGGGCAAACCCTCCTGCTTCTGCTAGGATATTGTCTATCAGCCTCTGGAAAGTCGCTGGGGCATTCTTTATCCCAAACGGCATCTTTGTGAACTCATACAAGTCAAAAGGAGTCGCAAAGGCTGACTTCTCTCTAGCACTGGGAGTCAAGGGCACCTGGCAGTAACCCTTGGTAAGATCAATGGTTGTAAGATATTTTAGCTCTACCCAGCTGCTCTAGGGCCTCATCTGTCCTAGGCATGGGGTAAGCATCTGTCTCGGTGTGACTATTTAATTTCTTGTAGTCCACACAGAACCTGGAGCTGCCATCCTTCTTTGGCACCAGCACCACTGGGGGGACTCTTGAATCACCCCTAGTTCCAACATCTCCTGTACCTCCTCCCTCAGAGTCTGTTTGACTCTGTCAGGCACCCTATAAGGGGCCTGCCTAATAGGTCTTTGGGGTCCTGTAGCCACCTGGTGCTGCACTAGGTGGGTGCACCCTGGTTTCCCAGTGAACACGTCCCCAAATTTCTGCAACACTGCTCGGATTTCTTGAACCTGGGTAGGAGATAGCTGCTGGGACATTGCTACCCCTTCCACTGAGGTGTCAGCCCAAGCCTCACTGAGGAGATCAGTCCCCAGAACTCCCTCAGACTCCTCCTGCAATCTACTGCAAATACTCAGCACAAGGGCTTCCCTATCATGGTAAGGTTTCATCATGTTAACATGGTACAATTTGTGCCCCTGCCATCTGCCTAGCAGTTCCACCAGGTAGTTAACATCATTTACCTTTCTTACCACCTTGTAGGATCCCTCCCAAGCTGCTTGCAGTTTATTGTGTCTGACAGGAATGATAACCATTACCTGCTGCCCCACAGCATACTCTCTAGCTCGAGCATTCCTGTCATACCACACCTTTTTCTGTTGTTGGGATTCTGCCAGGTTTGTGCTGAGGTTTAGGATGTATGCCACAACAGACTCCTTGTGAGACTCACACTCACCTTCCCACTCATCTCTAATTAAATCTAAAGGTCCCCTCACGCTATGCCCATACAACAACTCAAAGGGTGAAAAACCCGTAGATTCCTGGGAACCTCCCTGTAAGCAAACAACAGATGGGACAAATACTTGTCCCAATCCCTCTTAAACTGATCTGCAAATGCCCATAGCATGGACTTGCTTGTAGAGTTTAACCTCTCAACAAGACCCTTAGTCTGGGGATGGTAGGGGGTGGTTTTCATGTGCTTCACCCCACAGGACTTCCACAGACAAGCCATCAGGACTGACATGAAATCGGCACCTCTTGTCAGTCAGTATTTCTTTTGGAAAATCTACTCTGCTGAAAATCTCTAACAAAGCATTTGCCACCTTCTCTTCCTCAATGGAGGACCAAGCCACTGCCTCAGGGTATTGTGTAGCATAATCCACTACCACTAGGATATACTTTTTCACTGTGGAACTTGGAGTACTCAGAGGACCCACAATCACCATAGCTACCCTCTGAAATGTCTCCTCAATCACAGGCAAATACATCAAAGGAGCTCTCACCTTGTCTCCTGCCTTGTCTACCTTTTGACACTACTCACAGGTCCTGCAGAACCCTGTTACATCTCTGGAAATTCCAGGCCAATAGATGTTCTGCATAATACACCTCTTTGTACATTTTATGCCCATATGACCTGCAAAGGGAATATCATGGGCTATGGCTAGAAGTGCCAGATGGTAGGCTCTAAGCACTACAAACTGCTGTACTCCCTCACCTTCTAGCCCTCCCTCAGGGGTCCACTCTCTGTATAGTAACTCTTTATCCCAGTATACAGATTCCCCCTTTCCTGGAAAATCATGTGCCTCCCTAGCTACCTACCTCAGGCCTTGCAATGTAGTGTCTGAGAGCTGAGCCTGTCTCAACTCTCTCCTTGTAACCCTTCCCAACTCCCCTTCCACAGGAAGTCTGGCATCCTCTGATAGTTGTGCCTCACTGTCAGCCTGGGTACTACTACTCACTTCTACCTTTGCAGTTACTCTGTCCAAGGGACCATCAGTACCCCCAAGTAGCTGTGGCTCACCTTCAGTCTCACTGCTACAGCATAGCTCCCTCCCTGAAGTAACCACCTCACCAGTCTTGGCTGCAAGTATGCAGTCTGTCTGGGTCTCCCCCAGGCTACCAGACACACATGCTTGTCTCCTAGCCTGACCTCATGTAACTGCATAAGCAGATGGTACTGCCTCATCCAAATCCTTCCCTCTCAGGACATCTGCAGGATGGTAGTTTAGTACCCCTGTTGTCTCAAGACAACCTACTATTGGCATTTTGTCTTTCCCACTTACTGGCTCCCTCACCTTTGGTTCCCCACCTTGCCTCTGTGGACACCTGTATGCCACATTGTTCCACTGGTTGCATTCAAAGCATTTAATCCTAGCTCCTGGACATGTACCTGGACTAGTGGCTTCCCCTGTTACTGATAGATTCTGTTGGGGCAGTCTGTGCTGCCCACCATGGGTTCCCTTAGACCCATGAGCAGTACTGGGGGACCCCTTCCTGTGCAGGGCTGCCCTGCTTGCCAGGTATAGGTCTCCCTTCTTCCCCAACTCATCTGAAGTAGCACATTGACTATCAGCTAACCAGATCCTCATGTTCTCAGGCAAAGTGCTAAGGGCTTGTTCCCTCACCCAAAGGTCTGCCAGCCCTTCAAAAGTGGTGACCTGACATCCACTCACCCACCTATGGAAATATGTGCTCAATTCAGCAACATATTCACACACACACTTTTATTTTCCTTACATCTATGCTCACAAAACTTTTTCCTATACATTTCAGGTGTTAGCTTAAACAGTTCTAAAATACATTTCTTTACAGCAGTATAATCAAAACATACAATGTCAGACATTTTAGCTAATGCAGTTACAGCTTTACCTAAGGGGGTCAGGAATCGCACCCAGAGCCCTTGGTCAACTTCATAGTGTTTACATACCCTCTCAAACATATGAATGAAACTATCAAACTTATCCCCCTCTTTAAACTGCAGAAGAAATGTACTGACCTTTTGTGCTTCTGGGGACCAGTTACTCCCTTCCTCATTACCTCCATGGCTCTGGCAAAGAGTCAGCATCTTCTTCTCATACTGTCTATGTTTTTCTTTTATCTCAGCTTGTAGATGTAACAGTTTCTTATTCTCCTCAGCCTGCAAATGTCGCAGTCTCTCATTTGCTTCTAAATCCATATGCCTAGCCTCCAACTCAAGTCTCTTTAGTGCCAGCTGGATTTTTAAGTTCACTGCATATAGGCTGAGCTGTCCATTCCCTGAGGAAATTATATCCCATCACTGCCACCAATTAATATGTGATGCCCGTGCCTCAATCCTCACCACTAACACCAGAGAGAGTGTCTCATATGAGAGGAAAAGATAACAAATACCCACAGTAAAGTGAAATTTCCCTTAAGAGCACACAGAGATCACAGTCAGTCTGGGGCTGGTCACTCCCTTGCTCCCCAGGTCCCAAATAAGACTCCCCACTGGCACAGCTATAGGGTCCAGATCTCAGCCTAGTGGGCAAGCTAAAATCTCCATCACCCTCTCTGTCCAACCAGTGCTTTGTGTCCCTGACTAAGTATCTGACACAGACCCACACTTTGAGATAAGAGTTTACACAACCACACAGACACTTCTGGGGAAGGCTGGCACAGGTTCTGCAGCTGTGCCCCTTTTTTCCAGACTATATGGTAGTACCAGCTGTCACCACCCACTAATAATTATCAGCAACTCAAAGCAATTATTACTGTGCAATATTATTATCCAATTGGTAAGTCCGACTACAGTCAAGGCTTATTAGATTTGCTATGTACAGTTTTATCAATGGCATGCAAGTACTCTAAATAGCTTAAATTATCTCTACACAAACCAGCCACAGTTAAAAGGTTTTAAAATATTTAATAATAAATAATTAAAACCACAAGACAATACTTTCTACTACACAGTCAGTGCTAGTCAAGAGAGTTCAGAGATCACTCAGAAATACTTAAAATAAATCAGTAGTACAGTTCTGACATCACAGAAAAACACTTAGTCTAAACTTTCTAATTCCTAGTGACTTCTAGGAGAAAACACAGTTCTAACATACTACTTACATAAAGAGAGCATAAGTTAGTGCTGATTTGGATGTTTCAAGACAAAAATGCTTAATAATCTCTGGTTCTCACGGTTTAAATTGAAACTTTTACACTTCCTAGAGTTCCCAGGCTGACAGAAAACTGCATTTATATTCTTTTACACTTAGAGCAATAAAGGACATTCCACATGTAAATTCTGGTCATTAACTTTAGCCTTAAAACAATAAGCAGGAAGCCATCATCTAGCTGGACTGGAGCCAACTTGTAAAACATCAAAGGCGGTGATGAAATAATTTTTATTTCAAAGGACCAACAAGAAATGCTTAACTTAGCTTTCTTTACAGCAGATGGCAATGTTGCCACATTGTTTTACGTTCAACATTCATATTTACAAATGATATAATTATATTCACAATTCTATCTGGCTCGGCTGGCAGCCTTCAACCATCTCTACCAGTCTTCACAATACACATTGCAGTTTCTTACTTCATAACCTTCACAGGTAAAATAAGTATAAGGTCCTGTCATTTAGATGCTATAAGCTGCTGAGCTTTAAAAAAAGAATATAAGTGCAAGGTACAATGACCACTTCAACAACACAAATGCAGATATACTAAACAATAGGTTACCTATGCACCATGAACATCAGACAGAAGGTTTTTGTATCCTTGAATCCAAAAGATAGAAAACAGGGATATGGCACAGTTATCACTTGCAGATGATGTTGTTGAGGGGTAGAGGGCAGGAAACCTAGGCTGACATACAAGGTCAGTGAGTGTGTGTGAGTAAGAAAGAGAAGAAGGCAGACATATGTATAAAACAACAAATGACCACTGAGACTAAATGAGTAACTGTGGTGTGTGTATCTGTAGAGGTTCACCAGGTGAAATTGTTCTGTGAGTGTGTGCATAACCATAGCCAAGTTCTGTGCTTGGTCTACATCTTGGTCTGTCAGATATGTGTGATCCATGCATGGTAGAGGTCACAGTTCATCATTGGCATCCCCGACCAGGAGAACCAGGTCTGATAAGAGTTGCACTAGCATGTTGACATCAAGAATCATGGTCAGATGCAGACCTGCTACTTAAACTTGACTAATGTCTACTGGACTAGCTCCATTCATGGGAACACCCATGACCATGACCCCCATGGCCTGCCATGATTTTGTGTGGATGTTAGAGTGATCGGACTTGGCCACATTGGCTGACAGCAGATGATGTGGCTGATCTATGCCCATGAGAATGCTGTTCCCCTCCCAGCAGACATCCCATCACAGACACTGCCTGTTCCATAACACACACCCCTCAGTCCATCACAGACACCCTTTGTTTCCATATTGCATTTATCTGATGCTGTGAATGGGCACACAGTGGAGCCATTCATGTGTGGCAGACTGTGCCACAGTACTTTGAGACATGCACTGTGTAACCCATTTTATATCATTGTCCTTAAAATGTGTGAGAATATGAATTGAAAATCATATAATATGCAGCTGTCAAGAAATGAAGGCCAACCTTAATGTTAAGGGACATAACCTGTGAATTGTGTGCTGCTTACTTGCATTTCCAGCCTTACATGCAACACTTTCTAAATCTAAGCTGACACACCTAGTGGAAATAAGGCAACCTGCAATGCTGTTGTGTTTTCCACCTCCCAAGCAGTAATCACTCACAGCTGCAATCTGTTAATAATGTACACCATATAAAAAGTCAACCCTGTAGCTAGGCAAGCTGATGTTAGTTTTATATGTTTGAAACATTGAGAACAAGCATTTTCTTTACCATAACACTACAGAGGAGTACTCATTTTCACAAGGTATGGTCCCATTTTGTCACCTACATACTGCATATGTTGGAATGTATTTAACAATAATGTGAAGCACATGCTTTTACGCTGTTATCTGTATTCATTACTTAGAAGTGCATGTACTGATGTCATGGCCATGTATGTCCAACCATGTCAGAGGCACACATGACTGGTAAGACATTAAAATAAATGGAAACGACTACTGTGTGAAAAATATGTAGAAATGTTTCAGAGACAGGTCCTCTGACAGCACTTGCAGCATTTCAAAGATATTTTATTAGCCAAAAGGGTCATTTGCTGTTCTTTTGTGCATTGGGGTCTAAGGTGAGTTACTGTTATGGCACTAACAAGGATATCTTGCCCTTATTACTGTCCTTGTTTTGCATCCTGCTTGTTGTTAGTATTTCACATCTCTAGACTGTATTATGTTTAACCAGTGGGTAATACTGACTGGCTACCTTTACTGTTTTATATGTAAATATTTTGTAGTGCTGTGATAGTGATGTGTATTATACATCTGCTTTCTTTTAGGCCATCTACAATCAAGGCATAGAGATGTGCGAATCCACATCTAAGACCCTTTACAGATGTCAAAAATAATATAATAATTGATGGTGTTCGGCAACATGGTGCCTTCCTCTTGCAAAGGGAAAGGCAAAATATGGGCTGTAGGCTTGCAATATGGCAACAAATTGTTGCCAATGAGAATGCCGTGAGCAGTCATGGCAGAACCTATGAATAGGTGCTCCACAAGGCCAGTAATATGATCACTACTGCAAGATGTAGAGCAGCTGCATTAGACCATGACTTTTTGGTTACATGTGGAGTCCCTGCTAGGGAACCACCACTGACCCCCAGTGAACAATTCTTAGCTGACTTAAGGACCACACAAAGCTCACAAGAAACTGAAGTCCACCATGTGCAGGATGTGGGAGCCAATGTGTCAAACATACCAACCACATCCCAGGAGAAGCTTCCAGGTATGCCTTGTCATCTGAAATGTTGAATACTGTTGTATATTTAGTGACTTTAAATAAGTTAATTCTGTGTAACTTGTATTTATTTGGTTGGGGGATTGAAGATTGCTACTGTTATAAGCTTAGCTTGGAGTTGTTAGTCACATTTTTGTTTAAAACACTTGTTCGCTGCAGCTATAAAGGAGCAAATGTATTACTCCCTGTGTTACAGTTGATTGTGATGCTGTTGCCCTTGCATCTTGCTTAACTTTCAGGACCATCAAGCCTCCAGGAAAGCTTACCTTCTATAGCTGGTAAGCCAGATAGTTTGATGTCAGTACTGCTGATCAATTTAAACAAATATTGCAGTGTGTGAGTTTGATCTAAGGTGCGTATTCATGGACTGTCTGTAATAGTGGCAGCATTGTTACTTTGTTAGCATACATTGCACTATAGTAGTGCTGCTGTTAATGTATTCCTGTATATCTTGTTTTTTATCACAAGTGATTCTCAGACTGGAGCTGTGGGCCCTGTGCCACCTGATATCAGTGTAGCAGTGCAGTCTGATGATGATGGTGCCAAACTGAGGCAGTCGCAGAGGTTGAGTTTGACTCATAGGTTGACATATAGCCACCCCCTGCATTTACATTGAACACAGTCAGTATGCTAATACCTACGCAGTCCACTGAGCTCACAGATCTTGGACAGGTGGAGGGTGAGGACATTGGTCAGGGAAGTATGGCTACTGCAGCTTCATTGACTGTTGAGATTGTCCATAGCCAAAGTGTTGGTGAGGTGCAACTCAGAGTGATTTATAGGGGTGCTCAGAGGGTGCCTGCTGTTCCTCCTCCACATATTGCAGGTGTCTTTTCTTGTGCCAACTCGTATGTTTAGGGCCATCATGGAAGCACAGGCATGTTCCCATAGGTGCTCCAGACAAATGATCTGAGTTGTGGATGTGGCACAGTCTGACATGCATGACTGCCTCCACCGTGTTGCCAATTCACTGGATCAGATGAATGACACTTTGGAATGAGGGGTGTCTGCGATGGACTGAGAGGTTTTAGTCATGGAACTCACAGGGTCTGTGATGGAACATCTGGTGGGAGGGGAATGGAATCCTTGTGGGCATATGTCAGCCACATCATCTGCTGTCAACCAATGTGGCAGTGCCCGATCACGCTCCCGTAGTGGCAGTACTTTCACTGCTCCTTCAGTGAGTGTACTGTCCACATCCAGACATGGCAGGCCATGGAGTCATAGTCCTGGGTGGCAGTGTGAAGGGAGATCATCCAGCAGACATCAGTCACTTTCAGGTAGCAGTGCTGCATCAGACCGTGGGTGTGGACATGGCAGTGCAACTCCTGGCAAAGCCAGTTCTCATGGTCGGGCACAACAACGATGAACTGCTGCCTCTACCATGCATGGCTCACACCTGTCCAACACAACAAAACATAGAGCTAGCACTCAGCTTGGCTGTGTTCATGCACACACTCACATCCCACTTTCACCTGGAGGACCCCTACAGACACACACACAACAGTTATTCATTTTCTCTATCTGCCCATTAGTTGTTTTGTCCAAACATCTGCATTCTTACTCACAAACACTCATGGACCTTTTGTGTCAGTCTAGGCTTCCTGCACCACCACACAACACCCTGTGCAAGTGATGATAACTGTGCCATTTCCTTGTGTTCAAACTTTCTGATTCAGGGACACAAAATCTGTGCCTGATGTTCAGGGTGCATAGCTAACTTAGTGCTTACTATATCTGCATTTGTGTTGGAGAACTGTTTATTGTACCTGTGACTTATATTGTGACTTATATTGGCCTTGGAAATGTAGAGTTGAGAGCATCCAAATGTCACAACTTTATAGTGAATGCTGTTGTAAGGGTTGTGAATTCAGAAACCACAATGTGTATCATCCCTTTGTAACTTCTTTCTGTAATGACCACCACACAATATCCTGTTGAAGTGATAAATGTGCCATATCCCTGTCTTCTAAGTTGTGGATTCAGAGAGACAAAATCTTGGTGCCTGATGCTCAGAGCACATAATTAACTTTCTGCTTAGTGTTTCTGCATTTGTAGTGTTTAACTGGTCATTGGACCTTTAATTTATATTGGCCTTGGAAAGTTCGACAGTTGCTTGTATCAATATGCCAGAACTTTATCTCTTGTGAGGGTTGTGAAGTAAGAAACTGCAGTGTATATAATTACTTTATATTATATCCCTTACAGGATTTTTCAGTCCAAATGTATGGTGCATATCCCAATTCAAGCCATGATATTCAGAGCTTAGAATTGTATGACAGCACAACATTTGCTTTTCCCTTCCTTTAGGTTTCTTCATTTAATTTTTTGGCCACTTTTTGCTGATGTGCCATGTAGCACAAACAATGGAATCTGAGAATCTGAGAACCCAGACCAAAAAAAATAGTAAAATAGGGGATGTCATATAAATAGTCCATTGGCAGTTTTTGTTGCTATGTGGACTGGAATGGCCTTCACTTTTGCCTAAAACACATATATAAAAACATGTACATGCAATAAACCTGAAATTGTATTGCTAGCCAATGTTTCTCACCATTGTGCACTCTTGAGCACCATGTGTGCATGATGGTAAGCATTGCGCAACTGTGCACACAACCTGTAAGCATGCAATAACTGGAATTGGTTGTAAAATATCAGGATACAAAATGCAATTGGTGGGAAATCCTAATTCTACATTGGGCTTGATCCCTGGTAGGCATGGCAGGTGTTTCTGGTGAAGGAATGCACTTCTGAGTTCAGAGGTAGGGTTTCCAGCAAATCAAAGTGTTTTATTTACCCTTAGTTAGGCATTATGGGCCCCGGTTACTGCAGATGGACTATTCAGGCTCAGAATACAAATCTGAATGATGGAATAGTGTTGCCAGGGCTGTGATCAGTGCTACAGGTATCCACTGCACTGGTGATCAATGTTGACACCATTATGACACCCTCCAGATGAGAAAGAAGGAAACCCTCAACCAGTGGATCAGGGAATTTATGGCTGGGGACACCCAATTGATGTGTAAGTATCAATTACAGTGACTACTTGTAAAGGTTTTAAGCTGATTGTAGTCAAGACTGGTATTCTGTTCTGTTTTTCCACAGCTGCCACAGAAAGAGCTTTGAATGTGAGGACCCATACCAGAAAAGTGGCAAAGAATAGAGAGAAGCATGTGGTATGTATGCATCAAAACAGTACTGTTATTGTAGCATTGAAAATTAAAGACAGATTTTTTTTGTATTTAATACAGTTGTATCAAGTTCAGCATGCATGTCTCAGCTGTAAAAGGAAAATATGCATGCATTAGTCTGTAGGCCAAAACAACAGTAGAGTATTAGAGAGTAGTCAGAGGTTGTGGGTTCAAAAAACACACTTCCAAACTATACAATACTGTTAAATTTCATGAATATTGCAAAGTAATTTCAGTCTTCTATACCAGTGGCACAAATGGCCTGCTGTAAACTGTGATCCGTATAATGTGGACACACATATGTGCAATATATGCACACATCAAGGATTGCTTGCTGCAGTCTTTAGTATAGTGCACAACTGTAATGAGCTGGGTAGTCTTAAATGTACAAAAGGTATTTTTTTTAGGAATTGGTAGTCTTAAAAGTAAAGATAAAAGAATAAAGTCCAATAATTGTATCAATGCATTTTATGTCACATATGAAGTTACTCATTTTATTCCTTTTTTCTCTCACCCCAACCCTTATCTTCTCTTTTTTATTTTTGTTTTCTTTTTAATTTGTATTGTTTTTTTTATGCACAGCACAGCAGGGTAAGCTTGTCCTACAGGACACTCTTGCCCCCACACCATCAGCTACAGCATTGCTGCCCAGCATGTCTGGGACACAACCTGGAAGCACCCAATCTGCTGTCTCTGCACTACCTGCCCCACAAGATTGGTCAATGGTTCCCTCTGGGAGCCATGACAGAGGTGGTGATTTTATCATCTGTGATGAACTGCCAGGGTTGGTGAGTAGATTCTGCATCACACTGTTAGTGCATGTCTACTCTGGATGGAAACACTGCTCTCTATAATTGTACATAATAATACAAGAAGGAGATGCAGACATCAGGCACCGCAGTTATTGGTCCATTTAGGTGACAATGATAACAGTCCAGTGGGCGAGGACTCGATTCTCACTGTCACCCAGGTTAACATCCATGGCGTCTTGATGTCCCCACTTTCACCCCACCCATATTGTTCATCAACCTCTTGTGTCCTTCACCATCCCTGTGTCTTATCTTGTATGTCCTGTTAGTCTGCTTCCTTACCTACTCAACTTACCTGACCAGACATTCCTACATGCCTTCCCCAACATTCCTTGCTCACTCCAAAAAAACAATGCGCACCAGTCCTAAAAAAAAAATCATCCCGTACATAGCTCTCTATTTCAAACACATTTTATTAACACACTTGATTTAGTCAAATTGGCTATACAACATGATTGTATTGTGGTCACCCCTCTCTCTGGAGATGATATTACAAAGTGGTATAATATTCTGTGTATATGATTATTTTTAGTGTTGAAAAATTGATAGCTATGGTTCTTTCCTACCGCTCTCCTGCCCATTGTTGCCCTGCTTCCACTTTGTTTTCCCACTGCTTGCGCCCCATTTCACCACTTTCCTATCTTCCCCATTTCTTTTCTTTGAAGAATTATTGCACAATGGTACGCATCACACACCAATGAGCAGCAACGGTTATGAAAAAACAGTTAAAAGTACTAGATAAAGCTGTATTCTAACCCAGTACCAGCTAGCCCAAAAAAGGTACTTATTACTGTATTAAGTGCATTAACACCTGCTGCCACAGAGTCAGTTAAGTATCAGATATATTTTAGAGACTACATAAAACTATCAAGCTTTAGAAATATGTCTGGAGTTTGTGGAGTGCTTATGTATGGGCAAACAGGTGTATTGTGCATGCCTATGCACTTTGGGATTCTAAAGTATAACAGTTACTATTGGGTCTCTAACAGATACCTGCTACTTAACTGAATGTATGGCAGCAGGTGTTAATGGAGTAATAACTTCCTTTTTGGTTCCACACGTTACTGGTTTTGAATACAGCTGTATCTAATCATTTTAAGTGGCTCTACAGTACAATTTGTTCTCTTTAAAGCATTACTGCTTGATGGTGCTCATTAAGCACCCTCAGACAAAAATACTTTAAAGAAAATAAATGTGCAAAATAGGAAAGTAGTGAAATGGGGAGCAAGCAAGGTGAACCTAACTCACAATCTCTTAAAGCTATAAATCTGGACAAAGCCATATATAAGAGGTGGACAAAGGCCTAAAAATAGGGACGATATTTAAATATTTTTTTAAAAAATAAAAAAAATGGTGAAAATAGGAGTGTGTTAAAATGTGGAGGAAGCAGGGGGAAGAACATAGGGAATGCTTTCAGTAACTGTGTGACATTTACTGTTGATTGTCTGAAACACATCTGCTGCATGACTCTGTGGCAGCAGATGTTAATGCATTTCTGTTGGAGGCAGATGGTACTGGGTTTGGTTAACAGGTGTAGATAGTACTTTTACAAGTGTCTATGATAATTTTAAGTACATTTACTTTTCTGGTTTAAAAGACTGAGTTTGTGCTTGTTTCCCACCATTCCTGTAACTAGTCTAGTCCAGATACAGATTTGCTGTATCCAGGACTGTTTGTAAGCTTCTGAGCCCCCCAAGCCTTTCTGTGTTGGAGGGAAGCCTTCTAGCTTGTCAGTGGGAGTGGTAAGCACTAGGTTGCCTATCTACCACAAGAGGAGTAGTTTCTGGCCCAGAAATTGTAGTTTATTGGCTGTTTGAGCAGTTTTTCCATCTCACTCAACTTTTTGGTTTAAAAACCCATGTTTGCACTTGTTTCCTGCCTTTCCTGTAACTAGTCTAGTCCAGCTAGAGACTTGCTGTATCCAGGACTGTCTGTAAGCTTGTGAGTAGTGCCAAAGTCTGTTCTTCAGTTTTTCCCTTAGATCTGCTAGTTTTCTCCTTTCCTGCACTTTTACTAGCTTATTAGTCTAGCACTTTACCAGACTTCTTGTAGCAATTATTGTAGCACACAAAAATGCTACCAGCATTAAACGTTCTACAAGAAAACAGCTCCAGTACTTATTATCAATGCCCACCCCTCCAGGCATGTCTAAAAGTCAGTTCATGATGCTTTCTCCTATTAACCTGGTGAACTTGGGCATCCTGAGGCAATGCAGCAACTGCCTCATGTACACCAACAACCCCCTCCTCTTACCTCCCAACCCTCAGACTTGCAAGAGATGCACTTATATATATATACATATATATATATATATATATATATATATATATATATATATATATATATATATATATATATATATATATATATATATATATATATAGATATTGGAAGCCAGGCACTCTCCAGCCAAGACTAGAATAGTTGGTCAAGTAGAGAAGGTCAACACTTGCACCACACCACATGGAACACATAGCCCTCTTGAATACACACCAGCACTGCCTTCACATAAAAACACAAACTACACACCCACTTTTGTGGATGCTCTTAATAAAAATCTACCCAAATAGCAGAGACCTTCATGGCAGAAACACACTCGACCACCAGAACACAACACTAATCATGAGACACATAACTCTCCTAAACAGTGTGCTACTCAACCAAAGCCCCTAAGGCAAAACAGCATGACCAATACACTAGTCATAGGTGACTTGATAGTAAGGCATACTGATGTCCCACTCACTAGGTTGAATAAGGTGAAAGTAACAGTCAGCTGCCTGTCAGGTGCCAGGATCCACCACGTAATGCATGCACTCAGGTCCCTCAACAACAGGTGCAAATATGACTCTGTCATTGTACATGTAGGTGTGAATGACCTGAGACATACCTCCCTGAACTACATGAAAGGAGACAATGAGGAGCTCTCAGATTATGTAGCCCAGGCGGGTATGATCCTAGCCCTGAGCAACATCCTACCATCACCCAGTATCAATGTACAAAAAGAAAATGATTGAGTTCAACAACTGGCTAAGTTTCTGGTGTCATTCTAAGGGAATCCAATATCTGTCTGCCTGGGATGACACGATTGACAGACCTCAATGCTTTGCCAAAGATGGATGCGTCTGTCACCCCTGGGCTTCCGGATACTGGCCAGGGCTCTTGCCACCCCTATAGTGCCTTTTCTAGGTGGTGTTCCAAAGACCAAATTACCACCATAACAGCTACAAACAAATGTAATCTGAGGGTCATGCTGCTCAATGCTAGAAGTCTAAATCTCAAAATGCAGTCACTCGAAGCACTCCTTAAAATGGAGAACATCGACATTTGTGCTGTAACAGAGACCTGGTTCAAGGCAGTAGAAAGCACACTTGCACTACCTGGCTATAACTCATTCCACACCTTTCGGCCCCAGAACTTGGACCGAAGCTCCAAAGGGGGTGGTGTTTCCATATTCATAAAGGATGCGCACACCTCCAGATTAGTAGCCCAATATAACACATCACAGATACTCCAGGTGTAGCTAACATTGGGTAAGACAGAGATTCAGGTTGTTGCCTACTACAGGTCCCCAGCCATGTCCCAAGACTCACACTCCATGTTCCTAACCAGCCTGGAGAATATTAGGATCCAACCTAACACTCATACTGGGCAACATCAACTACCCCTCCATTAACTGGGAAAACTACTCATGTACCAATACACTTGCCCAACATTTCCTGGAATTCATTAATTCCAATGCCCAGAACCAGCTTGTTCTTAGCTCCACTAGAGATACCATCATCCTTGACCTGGTCATTACTAACATGGGCGACCGTTGCTCTACACCAATAGTCAACTCCTCCCTGGTTAGATCTGACCACCTTGGAAATCCACATCCCTCCACCCATGACCCACAAAGGTAACCACCATGAAAAACTTCTCCAAAGCTAACTTTGGGCTCCTAAAAACAGAGGTAACGAACTTCATGACACCCATGCAAATGGAGAATAGTTGCATGACCACCGAGTCATATACCAATGCACTTTATGAACACGTACACAAATCCATGGATCTTGCCATACTCAATAGAAGCAAGACGCTCTCCTCCAAAAAAAAAGAAGCCAATCCAGTGGTCCCCTGCAAATAAACAAACTCTACAACAGAAGGAGGAAACTGATGCAGAATAAGGTAAAGTCCCAAGACTGTTAAAACTCCCTTATCAGGATCAAGAAAAAGTTGAGATCCCGCATCAAATCCTCTAAAGCTAACTATAAAAACAGAATTGCAGCAGATAGTAAAGACAATGATAAGGCCTTCTATAGTTATGTAAAGAATCTCCACAGTAATACCCAGATTTGCTCTGAGCTACTGCACAATGGTAATTTCTGTACTGGGCCAACAGATATTGGAAATATACTGGCCAACAGATTCAGTGCCAACTTTATCCCTCCCCCCCAAAAAAAGACCAATCACAATACCAGTAGATTTCTAGGCATCCATTATTACTGCTGCACAGGTTAAAACAGCACTGTCCAAGGCCAGGAATACAGCTTCTATCGGACCTGACAATATCCCTGGTCGTGTTCTATATGAACTACAGAGTGAACTGGCACCTCACCTGTGTGCCCTGTTCAATCACAGCCTCACCTCAGGCTTTGTCCCTACCAAATGGTGCACTGCTACAGTCATCCCTCTACACAAAGGAAGAGTGACTACAGACCCTGGGAGCTATCACCCCATTAGCTTGATGAGTCTGATATGTAAAGCTATGGAATGTGTCATCATGGACCTAATAAACGAGGATATAGGGAATCTCCAAACTCTGGATCTCACACATTTTGGTTTTGTGAAAGGCAGATCATGCCTGCTCAACTTGGTCAACTTCTTTGAGTCAGTCACCAGAGCTGTGGATGAAGGCAAGGTGGTTCATACAGCCTACCTTTATCTGGCCAAGACCTTTGATGCCATTCCCCACTCAGGAATCATAGAAAAACTCACTAAGCTCAGCATAAACTCCTATATCACTATGTGGGTTGCAAACTGGCTCACAGATAGAACCCACAGTGTGAAAGTAGCTGGCTCCAAGTCAGACTGCTGACTAGTCATGAGTGGAGTCCCACATGGTTCAGTCCTGGGTCCTCTCCTGTTTGGTATCTACTTCTCTGAAGTCCAGGCTCCCACAAAGGGACTCTGGCTGACAAAGTTTGCAGATGATTGCAAGTTGGGAGCTATTATTAACTTCCCAAGTGATGCTGACATCCTACAGAATGGTCTCAATGAGACAATTGACTGCTGTCAGAACCATGGCCTTAAGCTCAATGCCAAAAAATGTGTTGTCATTTCCTTTGGGAAAAACCTGGTTCCCATTAATTACCACATTGATGGCAGTCCACTGAACACTGAAGATGTTATAAGAGATCTGGGAACATAGGTTGACAGCAATCTCTCTTTTGATCACCACATTGCCACTGTGGTCAGAAAGTCCTTCTATGTGGCACATCTCATTATTAAGGGTTTTGCATCCAGGAGGAAAGAGGTCATTGTCTCCCTCTACTCTTCCTGCGTTAGGCCAGTCATCGAGTACAATACCCCGTTTGTAATGTACCTCACTAGACACCTGCAACAACTGGAGAGGCTGCAAAAGTACCTCACAAAGAGGATCCTAGGCCTTAAACACTTGTCCTATATGGACAGACTCAAAAAACTACAACTATTCTCTCTCTCAGATTGCCTACTTAGAGGTAGTCTCTGCTTGGCTTACAAAGCCAAGTCTGACCCAGCTCTGTTAGAAATGCTACATCTAAAGAAATCCCAATGTCTCTACACCACACACTCCAGAGACCTCAAACTCATTACCACAATCAACAGAACATACTGGAGGGACTGGTTCATAACTAAGAGACTGCCCATGCTATGGAATAGACTTCCCATACATGTCAAGCAGAGCACCTCGTTGACTGTCTTCAAGAGAAATCTCGATGAGTGGATGAGAAATAGAAAATTCACCCTGGGGATAACTCCAGTGGCTCTACTTGACAGAGGAACTGGGAACTAAGGCCAGGGTGGTACGATGCCAGGGAAATCCTATGGATAGGCTTGTAAAGGTGACAGGGCCATTAGCCTAGTGCACATCTATGAACTTATGAACCTATATATTGCTGCCACTTACCATTGCTGCATTTTAGTGCATAATGTGCACCATCGCACAATCATTCTTTAAAGAAAATAAATGGGGAAGATAGGAAAGTGGTGAAATGGGGAGCAAGCAGAGGGAAAAACAAAGTGAAAGCAGGGCAGCAATGTGCAGAAAGGGGGGGGAGAACCATAGCTATCCATTTCTTCAACAGTACAAATGATTTGTACATGCAGAATATTACTTGAATTTGCATTGTCACCTCTGGAGAGTCAAGAAGACACATGTATATAATGGAGAGATATTTATGGGATGAATTTTTTTTTGTGTGGGACAAACAGTTGCCCTTTTTTTTGAGAGAGGAATATTGGGGAAGGAGCGGAGGTCGTAGGTATGTCTGGATCAGTAAGATGGGCTGGTAAGGAAGCAGACTGACAAGACATACAAAACAAGACATGACACAGGGATTGTGAAGGACACAGAAGGTGGGTGAACATCATGATTGGGGTGAGGGTGGGAATATCAAGGACCCATGGACGTCACGCTGGCTGAAAGTGAGAATCGAATCCGCACCCACTGGTCTGTCATCACTGTCATCTCACTCTGAATGTAGTTCTTCTACTGAAAATGGACATGTATCCAGCTAGACTAGCCCGGTCAACAAATGTAAAATAAAAATAAAATAAAATAAATAAATAAAAATAAATGTATGCATCTCCTCCTGGTATTTTGTACAAGAATGGAGAACAGGCACTCCATCTGGTGTATGCATTCACCAACATTGTGCAGCACAATCCTACACACCAGCCCTGGCAGTTGATCACGGGTGATAAAATCACCACCTCCACCACTGCTCCTGGAGGGAACCACTGGCATACCTTGCAGGGCAAAACTACCTGGTGGCCCAGGTAGTGCAAGGGCAGAAGAGGGGGTGCTGCCAGGTTGCTCCCCAGAAGTGCTGGGCAGTGGTGCTGTAGCTGGTGGAGTGGGAGCAGGAGGATCTTGTGTGACTCATTACCACAATCAACAGAATGTACTGGAGGGACTGGTTCATAACCAAGAGACTGCCCATGCTATGGAATAGACTTCCCATACATGTCAAGCAGAACACCTTGTTGACTGTCTTCAAGAGAAATCTCGATGAGTGGATGGGAAATAGAAAACTCACCCTGGGGATAACTCCAGTGGCTCTACTTGACAGAGGAACTGGGAACTAAGGCCAGGGTGGCATGATGCCAGGGAAATCCTATGGCTAGACTTGTAAAGGTGACAGGGCCATTAGCCTAGTGCACATCTATGAACTTATGAACCTATATATTGCTGCCATTTACCATTGCTGCATTTTAGTGCATAATGTGCACCATCGCACAATCATTCTTTAAAGAAAATAAACAGGGAAGATAGGAAAGTGGTGAAATGGGAGCAAGCAGGGAGAAAAACAAAGTGAAAACAGGGCAGCAATGTTCAGGAAGCGAGGAGGAAAGAACCATAGCTATCCAGTTCTTCAACAGTACAGATGATTTGTATGGGTAGAATATTACTTGAATTTGCACTGTCACCTCAGGAGAGTCAAGAAGACACATGTATAAAATGGAGAGCTATTTATGGGATGAATATTTTTTTGTGTGGGACAAACAGGTGCCTTTTTTTTGAGAGAGGAATATTGGGGAAGGGACATAGGTCGTAGGTATGTCTGGATCAGGTAAGATGGGCTAGTAAGGAAGCAGACTGACAAGACATACAAAATAAGACAAGACACAGGGATTGTGAAGGACACAGAAGGTGGGTGAACACCATGATTTGGGTGAGGGTGGGAATATCAAGGACCCATGGATGTCAAGCTGGCTGACAGAATCGAGTCCTCACCCACTGGACTGTCATCACTGTCATCTCACTCCACTGATGGTGTAGTGCCCGATGTATGCATCTCCTCCTGGTATTTTGTACAAGAATGGAGAACAGGCACTCCATCTGGTGTATGCATCCACCAACATTGTGCCGCACAATCCTACACACCAGCCCTGGCAGTTCTTCATGGGTGATAAAATCACCACCTCCACCACTGCTCCCAGAGGGAACCACTGGCATATCCTGCAGGGCAAAACTATCTGGTGGCCCAGGTAGTGCAAGGGCAGAAGAGGGGTGCTGCCAGGTTGCTCCCCAGAAGTGCTGGGCAGTGGTGCTGTAGCTGGTGGAGTGGGAGCAGGAGGATCTTGTGTGACAGGCCTACCCTGCTGTGCTGTGGGAAAAAAATAAAGAAAAAAAAAAAAGAAAAAAAAATAAATAAAATAAAAAAGAGAGGATAAGTGTTGGTGAGAGAAAAAAGGGATAACATTAGTAACTTTATATGTGACATACAAAGCATTGATACAATTATTTGACTCTATTCTGTTACCTTTACTTTTAAGACTACAAACTGCTAACAAATTTATTTATTACTTTTAAGACTACACAGATGCATACTATTGTACAGAGTGCAGCAAGCAATGCTTGATGCATGCATATATTGCATATATGCGTGTCCACATTACACTGATTACAGTTTACAGCAGGCCATTTGTGTCACTGGTATAGAGATCTAAAGTTACATTGCAATATTGATGAAAAGTTAACAGTATTGTATATTTGGGAGGTGTGTTTTTTTTAATTTACAACTTCTGACTACTCTCTAATACTGTAGTGTTATTTTGTCCTACAGACTAATGCATACATAGTTTTCTTTTACAGTTGAGAGATGCATGCTCACTGTTATCTGAGAATATGGAACTTTTGCTTTGTGCTACAGACTAAGGCATGCATACTTTCTTTTACAATTGAGATATGCATGCTAAATTTGATGCAACTGTATTAAATACCAAATAAGCTGTCTTTAACTTTTAATGCTACTATAACAGTACTGTTCTGATGCATACATACCACATGCTTCTCTCATCCTTGCCAGTCTCGCAGCATGACTCCTCATAGTCAAAGCTCTCTCTGTGGCAACTGTGTGAAAAACAGAACAGAACAGAATACCATTATGAATACCAGTCTTGACTATATTCAGCTTTTAACTCTTACAGGTAGTCACTGTAACTGCTACTTACACATCTGTGGGGTGTTCTCAGCCCTAAATTCCCCAATCCAATGGTCGAGTGTATCACTCTTCCTCCTCCTGAGGTTGTCAAAATGATGTCGACATTGATCACCAGTGCAGGGGATACCTGTACCTCTGATCACAGCCCTGGCAACACTATCCCAAGCTTCAGATTTGTATTCTGAGCCTGAACAGTCCCTCTGAATTAATTGGGCCGATGATGCCTAACTAGTAGTCCAACAAACACTTTGGACTTCTGGATACCCTACCTCTGAGCTCAGAAGTGCTTTCCCTCCCCACAAACACCAGCCATGACTACCAGAGATCAAGCCAAATGTAGAATGAGGTGTTTCCACCAACTGCATTTTGTATCTTGATGCTTTTCAACCAGTTCCAGTTATCGCAGGCTTACTGGGTGTGCGCACAGTGTTTGAAAATGTTGCACAATCCTTACCATATTGCAAACACAGTGCTGGGGAGCGCAATGGTGAGCAAAATTGTCTAGCAATGCAATTTCAGGTTCATTGGATGTACAGATCTTTGTGTATATGTTTTAGGCAAAAGTGAAGGCCATGCCGGTCCACATAGTAGCAATACACTGCCAATAGACTAGTTACATGACATCACCTATTTTACTATTTTTTTGGTCCAGGTTCTCCACTTCCAGTGTTTGTGCTATGTGGCACATCGTGCAAGCACTGGCAAAAAAAATTAAAATGAAGAAAACTAAAGAAAGGGAAAAGCAAATCCCATTCTGTCATACATTTCGTGAGCAGAATCAATACTATCTGTGTCATAACTCTCAACCTTCCATCTCTAAAATGAGGAAAAGTAGCCCGTATACTGTGGAACAAATGGGAAAAATGTGGAAAACATACTAATGGCTTGTTAACATCTGAAGCTAAGAAGGTTATACGATGGTTAAAATGCACTGGTTTTACTTACGTAAAAGACCCTTTAATGAATGTAATTAATTTCTGTTTACCTTGGACAACAGGGAACAATTTCAAAATACTGGATGACAGTCCTTTTCAATGTGGAATTTCATGCAACATGTACTTTTTAAGACCCCAGATGAGGTATGTTCCTCATAATGAGGTACAATTGAGAGGCATGACGTGTAGTCCTGGTGGTCATTGTGGCATTTCACGCAAATTTGCACACCGGAGCTGCTTGAACTTAAACGAAATTTCCTTCTGTGTTCACTTGCAAGCTTTCATGGCTAGCAACCTTACATGGAAATCCTATCCACATTCACCTAAGAGATTTCATGGCCAGCAATACTGCTGGGATCTGCAAAACCTTGCTTAGGTACACCATGCTTCATTAATATGCAGAACAATGCCACGTGATGAGCAACAATGCATCTGCGGTAACACTCCGTGTAAGCTCTTAGCGAAGCCTACACAGAATTTATTGAATCCCAGGGAATGTTTTAGATCTCAGTATAAGGTAGATTTTTTAATGTATATTTAGTTTATTTTTTTCTACATTTTAAGCACTTATTTAGATGTAGTTTTGTGACCACAAATGTAAATGGATTGTTCACATTCGCGATGGTTGGAGTTTGATAGTTTTTTTAAGTGAAGAAAACAACTACAAAACAAAGAGGCAGTTTATTTAAGCACTATGCAAAATGAGTAAAAATGTTTGCAGGACACATTACCATTTTGTCTTTGTAGGAAGTGGAACAAGTCAAAGCCAGTCCATGTCTATACATGACACTAAAAGCTTTCTTGTAAAAATATGTGGATTTGTAAAATCATTTTAAATTTAGTCAGCTCCATGGCACACAGTGATAAAATCCTGAAGGTGACTTAGAAGAATTCTGCTGAACTAGTGAACTGCACAATGCAGGAGCTAGCGAGAGAAGATAAGACAGAGTGGCCAATGCCTGTTTGTCCTTCCTGGACTGCAATAGCTGGCCTGGCTTCTTGCAGTACCTGCAGCTACTGGAGAAGAGGTGCAAGTTATGCAACAAATTTGCCAGGGATGTGTAACTGCCTCTGTCAAGTTGTATCTCACTGACAGCATTTATGGAGTGTGGTCAGGAATGCACATACTCATAGAGGGACACACAACAGGCCCTTGCCCCTGGAAGCATGCACATCGGTTGACATGGGGGTTACAGCCAAAAAATGGTGCATCCTTATAGCCTCATTGATGAAGGACAACCACCATGAGTGGCCCTCCCTTAGATGATGTAGACTGTATAGGGGTGTCAAAATATGGGTTGGATGGATGGCAGGAAGAGCAACAGAAAAAGCATCTAAAATGTTTAAACCTCAACAACTCAAATATTTAATATATTAAAAAATATGTTTTCAGAAATAATCTATATTATACCATGTCTAAGCTATAAATGTCAGTGTTACAAAGAAGGTAGAAGATAATTTAAACATCTGTTACATAAATAAGATTTTTAATCTGTATTCCACTACTGTATCTTCTTCATATTGACACTAACCCAGGCACACACACACACACACACACACACACACACACACACATACATGCACATATACACTCCTGACATCCATCCCTTTACCCTAGCCCTTATTGTAACCATAACCCAGCAACACACACACACACACACACACACACACACACACACACACACACACACACACACACTAACCCTAACCCAAACATACAAGCACATAGATACAAACCTGCCATCTGTCCTTTTACCCTAGCCCTTATTCTAATCTAACCCAGAAACACACATACACACACACACACACACACACACACACACACACACACACACACACACACACACACACACACACACACACACACACACACTCACACACACACACACACCATAACACACACACACACACACACACACACACACACACACACACACACACACACACACACACACACACACTCCTGCCATCTATCCCTTTACCCTAGCCCTTAATCTAACCCTAACCTAGAAAAACACACACACACACACACACACACACACACACACACACACACACACACACACACACACACACACACTCCTGCCATCTATCCATTTACCCTAGCCCTTAATCTAACACTAACCTAGAAACATACACACACACACACACACACACACACACACACACACACACACACACACACACACACACACACACACATATACACTCCTGAAATCCATCCCTTTACCCTAGCCCTTACTGTTGGCCAGGGGGCTATGGTAAATGGACCGAAGAGTTTCAGATCTCGGAACACCTAGTCAGGCCCCCCCTTGGTAGCAGTAAGTGAATATGTGTCTGGTAAAAAGTACAAAAAGTACTGCTGAAAAGCATTTTTTAACCTCTCATGACTGTGACTGCTGAAATTAAGTTGTTATGTGGGCAAGGCAAATATGTGACGGCAAGGTTAGTAATATTAATGCCAGCAGCATGTCAAGTTTGGTTTATCATAGTGATGGTAATTTGGGCTGTTCCAGCCTGAACGTTGAGTATGGTGAACTGTCTGATTTTGTGAATGGAGGGAAATCGTTTTTGCTTTCATCAGCAGACTTATCAGTTTATTCTTATAGTAAGGTTGATTTTGGAGTGATGAATTCAAGTGACATTAATGCTCACAACATTGATATTTATTCACAGTCAAGGCTAAATAATTGTGATAATGTAAACATTGTTTTGTTTAGCTAATAATGTTTACCTGGAGATGGAGAAGTATTTACCAGGTATGGATAAAGCACTTGAAGTGAATGATGGTTGGTCAAGTGATTGCATTCTTAACCAAGGAGGCAATTCAAGCATGTGTGACACCAATGGGGGGATTGATTTGGAAATTTCTGATTCAATGTTTGGATGAACAGCAAGTTATTGAACCTGGATTAGAGCCTGTTGTTCTTTTAAATAAGAAGGGTGATTTTAAGATTTATAATTATTCCCAAAGTTCATTGATAGACATGCTGATTTAATGGCCAAAGGTTTCAGTTTTGTACTATATAGACAATATGGTGGAGTCTATTATTGACTTGAAGTGTTATACCAGAAAACTGAACCTAAAGGTTTGGTTTAATGAAAGGAATGAATCAGGGTATTGTCCCAGAGATCATTATAAAAGGCCTAGTACTTTTAACCCTCCCTTAAATAAAACTATTAATTTATTTGAAAAAATTTGTGAGAAGGATTTAAGAAGGATTTATGGTAATAACCAAAGAGGCCAGGGCAACTTTGGATCTAATATGACTGATGAAGAGCAACAACTGCTTTTTGATCTGGTTAGTGACCCTACGGTTAGGTTCATGAAACCTGACAAAGGCAGTGGACTGGTCATAATGGACAGGGTTGATTACTTAGATGGGATGAATTCATTATTGTTGGACGATGCATACGAAGAAAGTTCATTAAGTGAAATTAAAGTGTCCTACAGAAATATTGACTTATTGTTGGACGACATGTTGTATTAAGCCCAGATTGATGAAAATGAATATTATTACATGAAGAATGAGCATCCCAGGGAGTCCAGTATTTTTGGGATACCAAAAATCCACAAGGGCCTAAAAAATCCTAAATTTAGGCCCATTGTGGATAGTAAAAGGTCAAAGACCTACTTCATTAGTAAATATTTAGACCAAAATATGCAAAAAAGTCTGGGCATTTTTAATTATATTAGTAAGGACTCATGGAAGTTTCTAAACAAATTAAATGGGATTGATGTAGTACCTGAGTTAATTTTGGTAACCATTGATGTTGTCAACCCTTTTTCTGTGATCCCACATGAGGAAGGTTTAAGCTGGCTTGAACAGCAGCTTAACAAATCTAACATTTTCCATCAGGATGAGGTGAATAAATTTGTGGTATTAATGGAGGTTCTGTTAAAGAACAACTATATATGTTTCAAAGGGCAATATTACAAACAAATAAAAGGTGTGGCAATGGGGCCGGCTTGCGCCCCCATATTTGCCAACCTGATTATGTCCTATTGGGAACAGGAGCATTTAATGAAAACCTCATTTATGTCACATATAGTGCATTACACTAGATTTCTGGATGATCTTTTCCTTGTTTGGAAGGGTACCGAGGAAGATTTGAATGAGTTCCTTGTGTGGATTAATGGAACAGTGCAGTTTTTGAAATTTACATATGAATATAACAAGGAAAAGATTAATTACCTAGATGTAGAACTGGAAATTGATCAGTTAGATAAGAAGTTTATTACTAGAATTCATAGAAAGATGACTTTTTCCAGTTCCTATTTGGATTATGGTAGCTGGAACCCGCACCATCAAAAGAAGTCTGTTGTCAAAGGTCAGCTGGTGCGGGCTGCCAGAATGGTTAGTTTGCATGATGATTTCCTGATGGAAGTAAAATTTATCATACAGATGTTTAGACAAAAGGGGTACCCTTAGGGCCTTTTAATCAGGTCAGGGTTGAAGTGTTGAACAAACATGAGCAAGGTATATACAGGCCCATTATAGGCAATGGATATTTGGGAACTAATAGAAGGATAGATAACGTAGTTATCCCTAGTTCAATCCCGATTATAACCAACAATGGGGTTGCTAGCACCATCATTGAGGTTATTAAAGCAAACTGGGAGATTTTGTTGTTTGATGGTAATATTGCACACAGGGTTGGGAAGGCATCTAGTTTTGTGTTTAGCAAGGACAGATCCCTAAAGAACATATTGGAAGGAAGGAAAAAGGATGGAAAAATTAATAGAAAAATTGGGAATTACAGGTGTAATGCTTGTGTATATTGTTCCTTTATACTTGACACAAAGGAAAAGTTCAGAGTTAATGGGAGGATTGTTAACATCCATGGGCACTACTGTAAAGTCATTTACATGGCTAAATGTGAAAATTGTCCTATATTTTACATAGGTAAAACTGGGAAATTCAAAGTTAGGATCGGTGAGCACCTTGGTGACATTAGGCATTGTAGAATCACCAGTGCTCTGTACAGGCATGTACAAGAACATCAGGGCCATCAATTTAAATTTTTGGTAGTTCAACAATTGGTCAAACATGAGCAGGGATGTATATTGGATGTTCATTTGGATGTACTGGAACTGAGGTGGCAATTGTATTTTAATGCATCTCAGTATCCAGGCATCAATGAAATGATAAGTATATCCAGTATTTTGAAAATGGACCACATTTTAGGCTAAATGAACTAATTTGTTACTGTGCAGAATTTAATGTTTATATATATATTTTATACAGTTTTAAGATGGTTTTAATGTTATTTTTAACAAGGAATTTTAAGTCTGTACATGAAACTTTGTTATGGTATTTAATTGTAACAATGTTGAAGGGGGTTTATTACCAATGCGTTTTTTTTGCTTTTAATTGATTCTCATTAAAGTTCCAATAATAATTGGGGAGGGTATATAAAAGGCTGGGTGGTGTGTGCACATTGTTCTGATGAAGTCTCCTTAGTGGAGAGGAAAGCGCTCAACTCGAATAAAGTGGTTGTCTCATTTGGATTAATTTTTCTTCCTGCTGGCTCTTGGATTCTTTTCCAAAACTTTCAGTATTTTGTTTTTACATATTTCTTCCCACAACTTCTTTACTCTAATACATTTCAAAAAACACATTATGTGGTTTCAAGTTCTCCACTATGAATATATATTCTTTCTTGTTTTCTTTTATAGGGCATATTAGCCTTGACAGGTAGTTTACTTATTGGCAGTCTACACAAAATCTTTACATTCATGTATTTTTTACAACACATGTACTTTATTTTAATAGCTTTCTTCTTTTTCATTTGTAAATGTTTCCAAGGGGAAATAAAATAGTGTTCTTTCATAATGTTTAAGTACCGTTCTTTCCTATTTTTCTCAGCTATGTTCACTTTTATTTTCCATAAGAATATTCTGTTTTAATATTCCTTTATTTCTTTATTTATAGAATTTTTCAATCGTTGTTGTATCTCCATTTTTTCCCAAAAGCACTTATATTTATCATACAGGACGTGATCTGTTAGATTCTTATTTTCTTTTTTGTAATGTGTTTAGGCTTTATACAGGTTCAATGATGCTCTATGAACAACTGGGCTTAATAACCCCTGTCCTCCTTCTTCCTTTACATACAAAACTCCCTTTCTTACTGGATTCAGTCTGGATCCCCATATGAATGCACAAACAAAGACGTCAGTAGGAAAAAACACTTTAATATGACCAGCAAAGCTTTCGGATACAATCCTTTATCAATACTAAAATACAAGAGTACATACTCTGTATATATAGGTCCAGGGAGTCATATGACCGACAGCCAAAAATCACATGACCTATATATTTAACACATAGTACATAAAAAGCAAATAAAAATCAAATAAAAATAAAAATACAAATATCAAATGCATATTCAATACATATAGAAGCATAAAAAGTATTTATATCAGTATATAACAAGCATTTAATACCATATATACAATTATATATCAAAGCCTAGTCCTGCTAAGCTTGACTAATATTGGTTTAATACTAATCATGCTGTTTAGACCAGGAGTAGAATCACTGGCCAATCTCAATATCCACCCATACTCTTTAATGTCTAAAGTATTGTTGATATCCCCACCCCTAATGGAAGGTTGAACACAATATATGGCCCTGAACTTAAATGTATGCTGCTGCCCACATTCTAAAATATGTTTGTATAGGGCATTTCTATCTACACATTTCCTAATATCTGATTTGTGTTCTGTGATCCTTTCCTTAAACTTCTAGTTTTTTACCTACAAAAAAAATCGAGGCCACACACAGCACTAGTAGTACCATGAGTAGTTACAAGTTAGTTTGCTGAAACATGAAACATGAAACTTATATTAGATATTTCATCCATGATAGAGGAAGTCACTTTCACAAATAATGTTCTCACAACAAGAACAATTATGACATTTATATCCAGGACTACAGGAAACAGATGTGTAAATATTAATAGGAAAATCCTTGTAGCATAATACACTCTTAGAGTTCTCATATTTTTTTAAAGCAAAATAAGGTCTAGTACTAAAATTGCTTCAACTCATCAGAGGCCATTAGAACTAACCAACCCAGTTCTTACATATAATTTGTTTAAAGGTGTTTTCAGACTATAAGTTACATATCTTACTAACATTTCTTGTGGGGTGGATTTATCATTTTTCTCACATTTCATAGAGCCAGTCAGAGAAGATTGGCTTTAATATTGTCTCTATCTTCCAACAATTTCTTTTTTTCATTTGATAATAACATATCACCATATCCACTAAAAACAAAGTCTGCCAGCATTTCATCCAACTGTTTATCAAAACAGTGGTTATCAGTATTGAACCTACTAAGCCTACATAGCTGGGATCTTACTGTGCTTCTAAAAGTATGGGGTGCGTGCATGCTACTAGCATGCGTATATCTACCTGCACTAACATCCTTCCTGTGTGGACTTGTATGTATAAGGCCCCTCTCAATTGTCAAATTAATATCTAGAAAGGTAATATTAGTATCTGAACAACACATTTTGAATTTCAAAAAGGATGATAATGATCAGTGTACCCTCCCACAATAGGAAGCAATCATCAACAAAACGTTGAAAAAACTTAATATTACCTCTATATGGGTTAGTGTCACAGAACAGATGTTTCCTTTCCCACTGATAGAGTACTAAATTAGGTGTGGTTGGCTACAGGAAGTACCCATAGCCACACCTAAATAAATGTACAAAGAGTTGTCAAAAAGAAAGACATTGTTCCTTAGTATAACATCCATAAGGCTACACATGCTTTCAATTTTTCCGAAATTAGGATCAGGGCAAGATATTAAAAACTCTCTTAACAGCTCAATTCCTGCATCAATCGGAATGACCGTAAATAAAGAAACATTTTGAAGAGTTTCAAGCATATAGGGACCTGCAGTCTAGTAGAAATATCATTATTAAACAAGCTGACAAAGGGGGAGTGGTAGTGCTTATGGATAGGGATAAGTATGTTTCAGCTATGCATTTTTACTTTTGGATACTGTGGCCTTTAAATGTATTACCTGTGTGGATGCTAAGAACTGTATCTCATATGTAAATATGGTGATATATGAGTTACAACTACATGGTGATATAGACATAGACTTGTTTAACTACTTGACTGTTTCTTGTCCTGTTACTCCACAATTATACAGCATTCCAAAGATTCACAAGTCACTAAAAGATCCACCCATGAGACCTATTGTCTCGGGTGCTGGCTGGGTGACTGAACCCATATCTATATACCTACATGCACAACTCCAACCATATCTTAATAAATGTGAGTCCATCTTACGTGATACCATAGATTTTGTATATAAGTTAAAGGCTTGGTACAATATGGAAAAGGCAGACTTGATTAACAAAAAATACTATTTAGTTACACTTGACATTGTTTCTTTATTTACGGTCATTCCGATTGATGCAGGAATTGAGCTGTTAAGAGAGTTTTTAATATCTTGCCCTGATCCTAATTTCGGAAAAATTGAAAGCATGTGTAGCCTTATGGATGTTATACTAAGGAACAATGTCTTTCTTTTTGACAACTCTTTGTACTTACAGTTAACAGGTGTGGCTATGGGTACTTCTGTAGCCAACACCTACGCTAATTTAGTACTCTATCAGTGGGAAAGGAAACATCTGTTCTGTGACACTAACCCATATAGAGGTAATATTAAGTTTTTTCAACGTTTTGTTGATGATTGCTTCCTATTGTGGGAGGGTACACTGATAGAGCTAAATAAGTTTGTGTTACATTTAAATTCATTATCATCCTTTTTGAAATTCAAAATGTGTTGTTCAGATACTAATATTACCTTTCTAGATATTAATTTGACAATTGAGAGGGGCCTTATACATACAAGTCTACACAGGAAGGATGTTAGTGCAGGTAGATATACGCATGCTAGTAGCATGCATCACTATCCTTTACTTTTAGAGCCAAGATCCCAGCTATGTAGGCTTAGTAGGTTCAATACTGATAACCACTGTTTTGATAAACAGTTGGATGAAATGCTGGCAGACTTTGTTTTTAGTGGATATGGTGATATGTTATTATCAAATGAAAAAAAGAAATTGTTGGAAGATAGGAAGACAATATTAGAGCCAATCTTCTCTGGACGCTCTATGAATGTGAGGGAAAATGATAAATCCACCCCACAAGAAATGTTAGTAAGATATGTAACTTCTTATAGTCTGAAAACACCTTTAATTAAACAAATTATATGTAAGAACTGGTTAGTTCTAATGGCCTCTGATGAGTTGAAAGCAATTTTAGGTACTAGACCTTATTTTGCTTACAAAAATATGAGAACTCTTAAGAGTGTATTATGCTGCAAGGATTTTCCTATTAATATTTACACATCTGTTTCCTGTAGTCCTGGTACGTATAAATGTCATAATTGTTCTTGTTGTGAGAACATTATTTGTGAAGAAAGTGACTTCTTTGTACATCCTCTAAATAGGATGACATATAAGTTTCATGTTTCAGCAACTTGTACAACTACTCACTTGGTGTACCTAGCTACCTGTGTGGCCTGCGACTCCTTTTATGTAGGTAAAACTACACGAAAGTTTAAGGAAAGGATCACAGAACACAAATCAGATACTAGGAGATGTGTAGATAGAAATGCCCTATACAAACATATTTTAGAATGTGGGCAGCAGCATACATTTAAGTTCAGGGCCATAGATTGTGTTCAACCTTCCATTAGGGGTGGGGATATCAACAATACTTTAGACATTAAAGAGTATGGGTGGATATTGAGATTGGCCAGTGATTCTACTCCTGGTCTAAACAGCATGATTAGTATTAAACCAATATTAGTCAAGCTTAGCAGGACTAGGCTGTGATATATAATTGTATATATGGTATTAAATGCTTGTTATATACTGATATAAATACTTTTTATGCTTTTATATGTATTGAATATGCATTTGATATTTGTATTTTTATTTTTATTTGATTTTTATTTGCTTTTTATGTACTATGTGTTAAAGATATAGGTCATGTGATTTTTGGCTGTCTGTCATATGACTCCCTGGACCTATATATACAGAGTATGTACTCTTGTATTTTAGTATTAATAAAGGATTGTATCCGAAAGCTTTGCTGGTCATATTAAAGTGGTTTTTCCTACTGACGTCTTTGTTTGTGAACTTGGAAGTTGGCACTTGTGTTCTTGGATCCCCATATGAATGAAAATATCATAGACATTATCTATCTATCTTAGGTCTAGTACCATTACTCTTCCTAATTCAGCTATTGTGAAATCTAGAATGTTAATGTTTTTTTACATAGTAGACTTGTTCCTCAACATGTGTCTTTTCCCATATTCCAAACAATTGTTACATCCCATAGAACTTTAGTTTGTAATTTTTCTTCTTCTGTCAGAATCCTAGAGTCTTCTAATATAATAATTTTCATGTCCATTAAAACACACCATCTAAAATACTTATTCTTCTGATATTCTTCATACTATTCACATTTAAAGCATAACCCTTCAGCTTTTAAATGATGTTGTTGTTTCTATCTCATCCTTTACATTTTTTATTCTCTTTCACGGTTACACTTTACATTTTCTTTTCCTCTCTTTTACCATTTTCCCTATGGAATTTTTCTTTCCTCTCACTACTTGCCAATTTACATACTCTTCCTTCACTCATTAGCAATCACCTCTTCTTCGCCTTTTCTTTCCCCATGTTTAGCATTCATTATTATATCTTTGTTTTTTTTCTTGTTTTTACTTGTTCCTTTTCTACATATTTATCATATACTGAATCATGTATACCTTCTTTTTCTACAATTTCTAAATTTTCTTCACAATCTACCCATGTATGTCCAGTTTTTTCACATTTTTTATATTTCATATCACATTTTTTGCTGCATGGCTTACTTTTCTGCAAATAAAACATTTCTGTTTATCACATTCACTGATCAAGTGATCATTTTTTCCACAAAAAGCATATTTTAGGTTGTCCTCTGTAGTTAACAAATCCTCTGCTACCATTCACATTAATAGCAATGGGAATATGCACAACATTATCACATTCAATTTTCAAACTAACCAGGGGCGGCTCGTGCTATAGGTCTGCAGGACTGCAGCATCCCCACCTAGAAATGAAGAAGAAAAGAGAAATAAAAGAAAAATAAAAAAATGAATGAATCCGGAACTCCACGCATGCGTGCTGTGCTTATGGAGTTCTGGGTACTTACTCAGACCTCCAGACTGCTCTGCCACACAGTACGGATATGGGAGAACAGCATTCCTGCCCTGCAGCCCAGAAGTCTGTGTGGTGATGACAACCGCAGAACAGAATGACACCAGACTGCATCGTCAGCAGGCTGGGGCTTCCAGCCTACTCTCGTAGGAAACCAGCATCATCAGTAGACTGAGAAATCTACCAGGAGAACTGGAAACCCAGCCATTAGCGTGCACGGGCTGAGAGCGGATTTCTGTATAGACAGGAATGGCGACTACTGGGTGTGTGTGTTTCTGTATAGACGGGAACAGAGACTAGTATATATATATATATATATATATATATATATATATATGTGTGTGTGTGTGTGTGTGTGTGTGTGTGTGTGTGTGTGCGTGCGTGTGTGTGTGTGTGTGTGTGTGTGTGTGTGTGTGTGTGTGTGTGTGTGTGTGTGTGTGTGTGTGTGTGTGTGTGTGTGTGTGTGTGTGTGTGTGTGTGTGTGTGTGTGTGTGTGTGTGTGACATGCCCCACAGAATACATGGTGGTGGGTAGAGAATACCTCAGGCTTGAAACCTGTACCATGGATGCAAGTGGCAAGGGCCTGAATTCCCTACACACCACCATTTGTAAAAAAGGTTTGCAGATTTTTGCCTCATATTTGTTCTGTTTTCTTAAAATCTGTGATTTTTGTATGTTTGTTTTTCCTTACAGAGTCAGTAGTGCAGTGGTGCACTGGTAGCATTATTGTCTAACAGCTATATGTTTTCTGGTTTGATTCTTGGCAGGGGTGCCTGTGTGGAGTCTGCATATCCTCCCATCTCATATTTGTTCTGTTCCTCATAAAATCTGTGGTTTCTGTAGGTTTGTTTTTCCTGGTGCATTGGTAGCATTACTGCCTGACAGCTACAGGTTCTCTGGTTTGATCCTTGGCTTGGGTGCCGTGTGTGTGGAGTCTGCATGTCTTCCCATCTTACAAAGACATGTATCTACAGTCTTTCTCCCTGGGCCTCTGCTGAAAATTGGCTTTTGTTCCAAGTCAGACTTTCCTGGTTAACAAATCTTTAATAAATAAAAATAACAGGCATTTGAATTTCAGAATTCATATTATTCAGAAAGTACATGGTAACACAAAACCTTTTATTCTAGCAATTTTCTAAGTTTATAACATGGGTATGTGAAATGTGTCCCTATTTTTGGGATTGTATCCCCCCATTATTGGCTTTGTCCAGGTTTTTTGTGCTAAGGTTGAGAACGATAGTGAGAACTGAATTCGCTGAATATGTTTGGGGGCTGTATTCCCCCATTATTGACTTTGTTTGGGTATTTTGTGCTAAGAGGTTGACAGCTATGGTGAGAACTGAATTTAGTAAATGGTAGCCATTTAAGTTTGTCTTCCTCTCTTTCACAAAGCAACTGATATGGCATAGTGGTATGTTGCTTTGACTGTTTTGCACATTATCCTGGGTTTAAGACTTGGCAGTGAAATGTAAGGTGATAACACAGCATTTTATTCTAGTAACTTTCCAACATTATACAAGCAATGTTTAAAATGTGTCCCTGGATTTTGCCCCCCCCCCCCAATTAAATTCTGGTTCAGAGATACAGCTGAGTGTTGAGTAGATTTTACAAGGAGCTGAGAGCTGCAGGGGAACAAAAGTTTAGTGCTGCTTATGCTGAGTTAGCTTGCATTGTTAATAGCACAACAGGTAGTGTGCTTGCTTTTTGATAAAGAAGGCTATAGGTTTTAATCCCACAGTAGGTGGATGCATTGCTCATACTGTACTATGTTGTAAAGGGGGTGGATGCTGCAGTCCTTTTTGGTGAAGATACCTAGTAACTATGAACCTGTTATCAGTTTGCCATCCATTCCCTATTGCGATATTACTAGCTTATAATTTTTTTAATGCAACATAGGCAATTTATTCCTCAAGGGCAACAGGCACTTTATTTGTAGATGAAACAATGACATATAAAGTTGTTTGCTAGCAGCAACCTCTTCATTAGTTACAGATTTCTTTAATGTGGAATTTAGATGATTTTTACTTCTTCAGAGATTGTGCATATTTACTGATACTGGCAGACTGTAGAAGTGTGAGTAGACTTTTATGATGGAAATGTTCAGTTTTGTCATTATTGGTGCATGCATTTTGCTTCATTGTTTACTGGAAAAATGTTCAAAACAATACATTTAAAATGACCTCTAACAACTGTATTGTATTGTACAAGGAATATAATTTAATACAGTCAGAAAGGTGTATCAAAGAACACGCGTATGTTTTGTGTTCAAGGGGCCTATGATTTGAAAACAGCCCAAAGTTAATCTTTATCTACCACTGGCAAAACACATTTTCTTTGAATGTGGGTTTTCATGCTGTTTCAATGAATGTGAGTTTCAAGGGCAGAGAAGTTTTAATGCTAAGTCTATTTTCATTGTGAGACTGCATTACTTTGTTTAGCAGATATATGTTAGTGTTTGTGCTGTAAAATGCAAAATAAAACCTTCAAATGAAATCCAAATCATCACAGAAGTAAAGCAGTATGCACACTACAGTGTTTATGATAAATGGGGCAAAATAACCAAGGAATGGGACATTGGCATGACTGCAGGGGGGAGGCTCCATTCGACCATGATTTTGTGAGAGGGGAAGACAGCAAACTCAAAGACAGCCCCGGCTGAACTATAACTCTCAACTGTCAAGATTTTTGCTTCTTATTTTTAGTTTGTTCCTCATAAAATTTGTGGTTTTCTGGTAAATCATTTAGGAATGAAGTCACTAAATAATGACAGACATTGAGTTTCAGACATCATAACCTTCAGAAAAATGCATGCTAAAGCAAGACCTGTTATTCTGTCAACTGTCTTGAGTTTATACAAGAGCAATTTTTAGTACTGTTTGTATGTTCCCCCAATATATTTGGCCTTGTCCAGATTTCCTGCATTAAGAGGTTGAGAGGTACATGCAAATAAATTGCTTTATAGAATTAGGAATATCCAAGCCTCTCAACTGTCCCCAGTTTTGGTTCAAAATGTTGCTGTCCCCCTAATAATTCCTCTCCAAAATGGAAATTTTGGAAGAAAATGTGGAGGGTTTACAATTATAAATAACTGTAATGATCAGAGTTATAGATTACTTTTATTTCAGAAATGCATGTAGATTCTCTTATTTTGTCAGTTGTTCAAGTTAACAGTACTAATATTAAAAAGGTGCCCTTCTTTGACAGGTTCCCAGCTGTATTGTGTGACAATTTTATATTTTTGCATCACATTTTTGGTCCGTTTTTCAAAAAGGTGTGGTTTTCTGGCAAATTCGTGGCAAATCATTAAAGACTGAAGTTAGAACTCATTTGAGTTTCAGATTTCATACTCTTCAGAAAATTCATACTGATGCAAGACCTACTACTAGTCTATTATCTTTCTAAGTTTATAAGAGCAATATTTAAAAATTGTTCTTATTTTTGGGCCTGTGTCCCACTTCTGTGTATGGCTTTGTCCAGATTTCTTGCTCTGAGGTTGAGAGGTATGAGCCATCACCATCAGCCAGAGACATTTCAAATTGTGACATATTTGTTGCACCTCACTCCCCAGTGTAGTGGCTTTGGATGTGTCCAAGCAAGGCAAGGAGCAGTTATGCAGTGTAAGTGTGCAGAGTATTCCCCTAACCAAGGTAGACCACAAGTACGACTGTGGCTTTTCATCTGTCCTTGATAACATACAACTCTGAACTGAGATATATAACAATAAGCATCTTTTTATGCACATTTAAAGTGTTTTTTTATTGTATCTGCTTTATTTTCTGAATATATATATATATATATATATATATATATATATATATATATATATAGATATATATATATATATGCTTGTTTCCCACCATTCTAAGCTAGTATCGTCCAGTTTTCAGGTTAGTGCTGAATTCAGGGCTGTGTTACAAATCTCTATGTTTGCCCATACCTTACTTGGATAGAAGGAAGTTTCTCTGTTCACCTGTGAGAGAGGAGAGCTTTCAGCAGCCTATCTGTCCCTGGAGGAGTGGTTTCAGCCCAGAAAGTAGTAGTTTATTGGCCATTTTGGGTTAATTTCCATCTCTTTCATTTCTCCTGTATAAAAACTGCATTTGCCCAGTCTTGCACGCCGGGCAGTGACGGTTAGTTAGGGTATATCTATTCCAGGTACCACAAAGTCTCCTTTTCAATTTTTCCCTTGGAACTAGACAAACTTTCAACTTAAGCACTCCAGCCATTCATTTCTCAGCTGGCACTTGCTCAAAACTCATAGCAAGCACTTATAAACCCTAGCACTACAGAAGGACAAGGTTCTCTATTCGACCTTACCAGCCATTCAGTAAAATAGTTTACTGTACCTATCTAGGCATGTCCAAATGGCACTTTCAGGTGTACTCTCCAGTCCAACTGGTGAATCTGGGCATTTTGAGGCAATGTTACAATTGCCTCATGTACACAGACAACCCTTTCCTCCTACCACCAAACACTAATACATGTGAGAGATGCAATTATACAGCCAAACTGGAGTTTAAGCTCTCTGAACCCAAGACTGGATCAGACAGTCAAGAGGAGAAGGGAAATACTGGCATCACACTACCAGTCTCACATAGCCCCATTAAACCAGCACCGGCAAAAAAACACACGTAATTACATGAAAACATACTTGGAGGATCTAAATAAAAATCTGCAAAAGCAGCAAAGCCCTCCAAAGCAGGCATTCAAGCAACGTCCACCCCCAACACAAACCATGAAACACATACTTCACAAAACCAGTGTGCCACACAATCACAGCCCTCAAGGCAAAATAACATACCCAACATACTAGTAATAGGTGACTCTATAGTCAGGCACACTGACATCCCACTCATTAGGCTGAATAAAGAGAAGGTTACTGTTAGCTGCCTGTCGGGCGCCAGGATCTGCCACATAACACAAGCACTCAGGTCACTCCAGAACAAGTACAAATATGACTCTGTCATTGTCCATGTTGATGTGAATGACCTGAGCCGTACCTCCCTGGACTACATGAAAAGAGACATGGATCACGTAGCCCAGGCCGGTATGATCCTGCCCTCACCAAGAATTATACCATGGTATAAAGAAAGAATTATCAATTTCAACAATTGGCTAAGTTTCTGGCGTCATTCAAAGAGGATCCAGTGTCTGTCCGCCTGGGATGACATGCTCGACAAGCCACGCTGCTTCTCTAGAGATGGCTTGCACCTGTCACCCTTAGACTTTCGAATATTGGCCAAGGCTCTTGCCACCCAAATAGTGCCTTTTTTAGGCAAGGCTCAAAAGACAAACCCACCACCGTAAATAGCACAAGTAACAAAAAACTGAGGGTAATGCTACTCAATGCCAGAAGTCTAAACCTCAAAATGCACACACTAGAGGCACTCCTCAGTATGGAAAAAATCGATATATGTGCAGTAACAGAAACTTGGTTTAAGGCTCCAAAGAGCACCCTAGCACTACCAGGCTACAACTCACACCATACATTATGGCCACAGAACCCAGACCAAAATACAAAAGGCGGGAGAGTATCCATATTCATCAAGGATACCCACACCTCCAGGTTAGTGGCACAGCACGATGCTTCAGAGATTATCCATGTGCAACTAACAATGGGCAAAACTGCAATTCAAATGGTAGCTGGATACAGATCACCCACCATGTCCCAGGACACCCATTCTGCATTTCTGGAAACACTGGGTAACATAAATGTCCTACTAAACATCCTAATATTGGGTGATTTCAACTACCCAAAAATTAACTGGGAGAACTACTCAAGTACTAACTCCCTTGCCCAACATTTCCTAGAATTTATAAACTCAAATGCCCTGGAAAAACTGGTCAACACTCCCACCAGAGGTGACAACATATTGGACCTGGTCATCACCAACATGGGCGACTGGTGTTCCACACCAGAGGTCAACCCCTTGCTGGTTAGATCTGACCATAAACAAATCACTTTGGATATCCACATTTCACCCCCACCCCTGGACAAGGAAACCACAATGAAAAACCTTTCAAAAGCAAACTTCACATTACTTAAGATGGAGGTGGAAAGTTTCAAGGCCCCCATGCTAAAGGATAACGCTGTCCAAGCTGCTAAATCTTTTACTAATGCATTCTACTTACACCTACAAGAGTGCATGGATCGTGCTATCCCAAGCAAAACCAAGACTCACTCCTCCAAGAAAAGGAAACCAGTCTGGTGGACCCCTGCCATAAACAAACTATACAATAGAAAGAGGAAATTGGTACAGAAAAGAGTAAAATCCCAAGAAGGAAACTTGCCAAGGACTCCAAAGATAACCACAAGGCATTCTTTAGCTATGCCAAGAATCTAAGTGGCAATGCTCAGATCTGCTCAGAGTTAGTGCAGAATGGCACAAAATACACTGAACCAACTGATATTGCCAACATCCTGGCAGACAGGTTCAGTGCAAACTTTACCCCCCCCCCTCACCCCCAAAAGGGCCCATAACCATACCAGAAGAATGTAGAGTCCCTGAAATCACAGACACTCAGGTTAAAATAGCCCTCTCCAAAGCCAAAAACACAGCGTCAATGGGACCGGATGGTGTCCCAGGCTGTGTCCTACATGAGCTCAAAGATGAACTAACCCCTAACCTAAACACACTGTTCAAACTCAGCCTCTCCACAGGCTATGTACCCATAGAGTGGTGCACAGCAACAGTTATTCCGCTCCACAAAGGTAGAGCCACAACAGACCCCAGGAACTATCACCCTATAAGCCTGACTAGCTTGGTCTGCAGGCTATGGAGTGCATCATACTCCGTACTCTGGAACAAGCTACCCATCTATGTCAAGCAAAGTTCTTCATTAGCTCTCTTCAAGAAAAATCTTGATGAATGGATGGGAAATAGAAAATACACCCTGGTGATCACTTCTGTGTCTCTGCTCAACAGTGGCACAGGAAAATAACTTTCTTGGTTGGCATAAGCCAGGGGACCTTGTTGGCTAGGCATATATAGGCCCTTGGGCTGATAGCCTAGTACCTACCTATGAACCTATGAATCATCATGGAACTCATTAACAGAGACATTGGGAACCTCCAAACACTGGACCCTACCCAGTTTGGCTTTGTTAAGGGCAGACCATGCCTCCTAAACCTGGTGGACTTCTTTGAGACAGTTACCAAGGCTATAGATGAGGGAAAGGTGGTACACACAGCCTACCTAGACCTCGCAGAGGCCTTCAACACCATTCCCCATTCTGGTATTATAGACAAGTTCACCAGCCTGAACATAAACCCCTATGTCACAAGATGGGTTGCCAATTGGCTCACTGACAGAACCCACATGGTGAGAGTTGCAGGAGCTAGGCCTGACCCTAAACCAGTTACAAGTGGCATTTGGACCCCTCCTGTTCAGCATATACTTCTCAGAGGTACAGACAAGCACAGGAGGACTATGGCTGACCAAGTTCGCAGATGACTGCAAACTAGGGGCTATAATTGACTCACCAATTGACACAGACATCCTCCAAAAGGGTCTCACTGAGACAGATACCTGGTGTCAAAATCATGGCCTCAAGCTAAATGCCAAAAAGTGCATAGTTATTCCCTTTGGAAATAACAAAGTACCCACAAACTACCACATAGGTGATAGTCCCCTAAATACGGAAAACATAATAAGGGATCTGGGGACCCAAGTAGATAGTAATCTCTCCTTTGATAATCACATTGCCAAAGTGATTAGAAAATCCTTCTATGTGACCCATCTAATCACAAAAGGGTTTGCATCCAGATCAAAAGAGGTCATTGTACCCCTCCACTCATCATTCATCAGACCCATCACAGAGTGCAACGCCCCATTTGAGAAGTACCTTACAAGACACCTGCAACAGCTGGAAAGACCATAGAAGTACCTCACCAAGAAGATCACTGGCCTCAAACAGATGCCCTATGCAGCTCAGCTGGAGAAACGCCAGCTGTACTCAGTTGCATACCGCCTTCTCAGAAGTGATCTCTGTCTGACATACAAGGCCATGTCCAACCCAGAATTGATGGACATGGTCTACCTAAAGAAAACCTTACACCCTCGAGCCACATGCTCTAGGGATCTAAACCTCACCACAACAATAAATAGGACATGCTGGAGGGATAGATTCCTGTCCCAGAGACTTCCCATGCTTAGGAACAAGATTCCAATCTACATTAGGCAGAGCTCCTCGCTAGCACTCTTCAAGAGAAACCTTGACAAGTGGATGGGAAACAGAAAGTTTACTCCGGAGATCACTTCAGTGGTTCTGCTGGACAGAGGCATAGGGAACTAATCTAAGTGGGTGGTGAAAGCCAGCACATTCTGGCTAGGCTTATAAATGCCTTCGGGCAGATAGCCTAGTACCTACTTATGAACCTATGAACCTATTACATGTGTTGGAGACTTGTAGTCATCTTTGCAGGCTTTACTCATAAACTAAATGGAATGCCAATCTATCATGTGTGGTCCATAACTTGTGCAGTAATCCTTTAAGCAATTTATCTTGAGCTTGTTTCTTGTTTGCTGTTCATTTTTTACTTTGATCATGTCTTCCCTATGAAACAAGTAGATAGTTGTTGTCAGGCAGCAGGTCTTTTTTGGATAAGAAACATTTTTACAAGTGGGGGTATCACAGAGATTGCTACGTTCAGCATGTTACTTGGTAATTTTATAAAGCTGAATATAAATTATAATTAGAACTGCTTTTGACTGGCATTCCAGTAATGTATTTAAAAAGTAATTTATTTTTTCATGCCTCACAACCTTTGTGTTTCCATCTAGATATTAAGTACGCTGTCATGTAGCCAATGCACTGGAATATTTTTTTTCTTCTACACTTTATTTTGTCTTGATTGGACTCTCATAATGACAGTTTGGCACCCAGGGCAGCATATTTAATTAAAGTTCCAGTTGTTGTGGTTTTGAGCATAGCTCCACCCCTTTTAGTTGGCCACATCCATTCCCATTTGCCCCCACCCATTCAGATTCACGAAGATCCTAGGGGAGGCCCTCCTCCATTAAAACTGGAAGAATTAGAACTTATGTGGCAAGTTAGATTAAATAATAATAATACCCCTGGACTTAATGAATGCCGTTTTATTGTCAGTGTTTTAAAATTTAAAAGTTTATCAAGATAAGATGCATATATATATATATATATATATACATATATACTTTTTTTTCACATTTTGATATATATATATATATATATATATATATATTTATATATATATATATATATATATACATTAGTTGATATATATATATATATATATATATATATATATATATATATATATATATATATATATATATATATATATCCTCAGTAGGTTATTTAATCAACATGTTGGACGGTTATATTTTTATTTTTATTTTATTTTGCAACAGTTGAAGGTGTGTTTAAGTACAAACATGTATTAAGAGCATTTAGGCAGTTTTGTTTTATATGCCTATAAATGTTTTATTACCTTGGTGCAGTTTTTAATTGCTTAATTGATGTAGTGCTAGTGTGAGCAGCTCACCTAATTGGTATATATACTTGTGATTTGTGTAATCAGTTTGTCTGAAGAAGTTTGAGCACAGCCTCAAACGAAAAGTGCTTCACATTTTATCTGTATTAAAGAAAATTAACTTTCATCTGTTGGTGTTTGCTGCCTTGCTTCCCTCTACCTGTTTTTGTGAACTTCTCCACGTCTTCCATTTTGCTTCGTTGCTTTTCACATAAAGGGTCAGCTACCTCCATACTTGTTTTCGCCTTCTTTGCAACTTCATTCTCTTTGCTTACACTTAACATACTTCCTCCTGTTTCTTCAGGCCACCTACATGCCTGGAATGGAAACAGGAAGTAAGACACCACACATAAGTGCATCTCCCTATAAAAGAGTAGGGGAAGTTCCCTTATACCCTGGATACATTTCCACTAGTAGTATAAATACCTCCTCAGGTCTTCCCTGAAAAGAGGCTACTAGCTTAGTGGGTCTTATCTGGTCAACAAAGGATAAATAAAATAATAAAATAAGAAGTAATAGTACCATGCTCTTTCCTGAAACAATGCTGGTTAATCTTGAATAAACTGATGGCTCTAATGTGTTCCTTAGCTTGATTTGCTATTGCCTTTTAATGTAGTTTGCTCATTAGGGAGATTGGCAGGCTGATCTGCTGGAGGTGATATTTGATCTAGGGGTCTTGTTTAGTAATGGCAACTAATTAGTAAGTGTTGACGTTTATCATCAATCAGGAAAGTTGGCTATTACCAGTGAAAGGTTACAATATCTATTTTAGGGTCCACAATAAATGTGCCATAATCCATTACAGACATAGGATGCACATTAACTGGTGATGAATTACTTTTCCCTAGGTGTGTTGGGCATTTGTCTGTTTTGGCAATGCTTACTTCAGTTAATTGAAATTAGTACTGATCCCAAACATTTATTCCAGCGTCTTATCTTGCTGAGAGTAATGCTTTGATGTTATACATAGTATGCAGATGCAAGAGCCTTTTTCTTCAGTGATGCAATCCTCATTTTTTGGAAGTAAAAACGTTATTGTCTGCTCTGCCTTGGCTAGTAAACTGTTTATTTCCTTCCAGAAATGTTTGTTATTCCTCATTAAAAACAACCTGTCTCTGCTTTATGTAAGCAGCCATTGCTTTGTTAGTTATAGGCTGTGCATCAGGGCCAGCAACTCGGCACGTAAAAATCTACTGCCAGTCATTAGCAGACCAGAGTTCCGCTGTGGCGACCCCTAACTGGGAAAAGTCGAAAGACACAACAACACTCTCAATGATTTCTGGTGCTTTCATGTTATTCGTAATCACTATGGTAGTTTCTACATTTGCTGGGCTTCTTTCTGATCAAGTAATACCCTGTTTTATGATGGTAGTAAGTTAAGTTATAAAACTGACTCAGATGTGCCTGTACTGCAAAGAATAGTATAATGAAGGAAGTGTGATGTTAAAAAAACATTCAGAATTATAGCGGCTAGATGACATCAGTCAGAGCTAATCAGGTCCATAGCTGAGTTATCTGCCATCATTTGATGAGCTTTGTAAAAATGTTATTTTATTT